>NC_087399.1:13463516-13608516 GCF_031307605.1 Tribolium castaneum
ATTATTATTATTATTATTATTATTATTATTATTATTATTATTATTATTAACTTTTGTATAGTAAATGTTTTTATACCAGTTTTAAAATGAGTTATTAATTTTATTCAATTTCTTGCCTAAAAACACAGATCACAGATGATCTCTTGCATAGAAATGAGAAAACGCTCATATAACACAAAATAAGCTTCATTTTTGCTTAGAAAACTAAGCTTACTTTTATTACTATTATTGTTATTTTTATTATTATTATTATTATTATTATTGATATTATTATTATTATTATTATTATTATTATTATTATTATTATTATTATTATTATTAATATTATTATTAAAAACCGATTATAACTTTTGTATAGTAAATGTTTTTATACCAGTTTTAAAATGAGTTATTAATTTTAGACAATTTCTTGCCTAAAAACACAGATCACAGATGATCTCTTGCATAGAAATGAGAAAACGCTCAGATAACAAAATAAGCATCATTTTTGCTTAGAAAAACTAAGCTTTAATTTAGAAAGAAATTCATTATTATAAGTATTATTATCATTATTATTATTATTATTATTATTATTATTATTATTATTATTTCTTTTATTACTATTATTATTATTATTATTATTATTATTATTATTAACTTTTGTATAGTAAATGTTTTTATACCAGTTTTTATACCAGTTTTAAAATGAGTTATTAATTTTAGACAATTTCTTGCCTAAAAACACAGATCACAGATGATTTCTTGCATAGAAATGAGAAAACGCTCATATAACACAAAATAAGCTTCATTTTTGCTTAGAAAACTAAGGTTACTTTTATTACTATTATTATTATTATTATTACTATTATTAGTATTATTATTTTTATTATTATTATTATTATTATTATTATTATTATTATTATTATTGTTATTATTATTATTATTATTAAAAACTTATATTAAACAGATAGAAAACGTCGTATTCTGACACAAAAAAACGAATTACGTTATAGACTTGACGAGAACGGCGTATCTCGGACTCTTATAGGACTCTTATAGGGCCAAAAAGTATCAGTTTGGATTAAAATAAATTATTTTTGTTGACTCTCAGTCTGAATTGTTCATCAGTTCAAACAAAAACGGCTTATTTTAGACGATCTTTTGCTTTGAACAAGAAAACTTACATCGAACAGACTAAAAACGTATTAATCTGGCATAAAAGAGCAATTTATGTATCACTTTAGATAAAGGCAGCTAATCCTATTCGTTTCATTGCTTAAAATAGACAAAATTGTTAATAAATCTAACAAAAACGCTGTATTCTAGCACAAAATACTAATTACATTATAGTTTCGACGAGAATAGCTTATTTGGAATGATTCTATGCTTCCAAACGAGTAAATTTTTATTAAACAGATGCCAAACATCACGTTTTGTCCTATAAAGACATTTTATATTGCAGTTTGTATTAAAACAAAATATTTTCGTTGATTCTTTGTTAGAAGCAGCAAACCTAACATTAAAGAATCTGAAAACTTTGTATTCGGACACAAACCACCGAATTTTGTATCAGTTTAGACAAAAACGTTTGATTTTCGACAATATTTTGCTTTGAACAAGAAAACTTTTATCAAACTGACTAAAAACGTCTTATTTTAGCACAAAACAAAAGATTTGCGTTATAGTCTTAAAGCTGATTCATGCCACAGTTTGGATAAAAACCAATTATTTATGTTAATTCATTGTTACAAACAAGAAACCTTACATCAAAGAAACTGAAAACCCCTTATTCAGGCACAGAAATTCGAATTACGTTTCAGTCTGGACAAAAACTGCTTATTTTAGACGATCTTGTGTCTTGAACACGAAAACTTACATTAAAAAGATTAAAAACGTCTTATTCTGGCTGAAAACTGCAAATTATATATTACTCTAGATAAAAGCAATTTGTCCTGATTACTCCTTTACTTAGAATAGAGTAAACTTGTATAAAACTTAATGAAAACTTTAAATTTCGTGTCAAAGAAATAATTTACGTTATAGTTTAGACCAGCACTGTTTATTTCAAACGAATTTATGATTCGAAACTAATGAACTTTTATGGGGCAGATGCAAAACCACATATTACCATATAAAGCGTTGTTTTAAAGCAAAGTATTACCTTTTGCAACAAGAAATTTCACGTCAAAGAAACTGAAAACTTCGTATCCATGCATAAATATCGAATTACGTATCAGTTTAGGCAAATACAGCTTATTTTAAACGATTCCTTGCTATAAACAAGAAAAATTTAATCAAGCATATTGAAAACGTCTTATTCTCGAAAATAAGAGCACATTATGTATCAGTTTTAACAAAAGCGGATTACTCTGTTTGATTCTATGCTTAGAGTAGAGTAAACTACTATAAAACGTAATGAAAACTCTATATTCAAGCTCAAAAGAACAAATTACGTTATAGTTTTGCCAAAAAAAAATTATTTCGGACGATTACATACTTCGAAGTAAGCAAACTTTAATTGAACAAGTGCAAAAGCTAATACTTTGCTTTAAAATAACGATTTATGTGGTAATATGGTATTTTGCATCTGTCCTATAAAAGTTTACTCGTTTCGCTCCATTGAATCATTCGAAATAAATTATTTTGACACAACAACAACGAAAATAATTTGTTTTTGTTTAAACTGTAACATAAGTTGCTTTTATAAAACGAACTAAGACGTTTGGCATCTGTTTAGTGAAAGTTTTCTCGTTTGGGGGCATAAAATCGTTTGAAATTAACAGTTCTGGTCAAAACTAAACGTAAATTATTTCTTTGAGACGAAATTTAAAGTTTTCATTAAGTTTTATACAAGTTTGCTCTATTCTAAGCAAAGGAGTAATCAGGATAAACTGCTTTTATCCAAAGTAATACATAATTTGCAGTTTTGAGCCAGAATAAGACGTTTTTAATCTTTTTAATGTAAGTTTTCGTGTTCAAAAGAAAGAATCGTCTTAAATAAGCAATTTGTGTCTAGACTGAAACGTAATTTGATTTTCTGGGCCTGAATAAGAGGTTTTCAGTTTCTTTGATGTAAGGTTTCTTGTTTGTAACAATGAATAAACGAAAATCATTGGTTTTAATCCAAACTGTGACATAGTTTTGACCAGAACTGTTAATTTCAAACGATTTTATGCCCCCAAACGAGAAAACTTTCACTAAACAGATGCCAAACGTCTTAGTTCGTTTTATAAAAGCGACTTATGTTACAGTTTAAACAAAAACAAATTATTTTCGTTGTTGTTGTGTCAAAATAATTTATTTCGAATGATTCAATGGAGCGAAACGAGTAAACTTTTATAGGACAGATGCAAAATACCATATTACCACATAAATCGTTATTTTAAAGCAAAGTATTAGCTTTTGCACTTGTTCAATTAAAGTTTGCTTACTTCGAAGTATGTAATCGTCCGAAATATTTTGTTTTTGCCAAAACTATAACGTAATTTGTTCTTTTGGGCTTGAATATAGAGTTTTCATTACGTTTTATAGTAGTTTACTCTACTCTAAGCATAGAATCAAACAGAGTAATCCGCTTTTGTTAAAACTGATACATAATTTGCTCTTATTTTCGAGAATTTGACGTTTTCAATATGCTTGATAAAATTTTTCTTGTTTATAGCAAGGAATCGTTTAAAATAAGCTGTATTTGCCTAAACTGATACGTAATTCGATATTTATGCATGGATACGAAGTTTTCAGTTTCTTTGACGTGAAATTTCTTGTTGCAAAAGGTAATACTTTGCTTTAAAACAACGCTTTATATGGTAATATGTGGTTTTGCATCTGCCCCATAAAAGTTCATTAGTTTCGAATCATAAATTCGTTTGAAATAAACAGTGCTGGTCAAAACTATAACGCAAATTATTTCTTTGAGACGAAATTTAAAGTTTTCATTAAGTTTTATACAAGTTTACTCTATTCTAAGTAAAGGAGTAATCAGGATAAATTGCTTTTATCTAGAGTAATATATAATTTGCAGTTTTCAGCCAGAATAAGACGTTTTTAATCTTTTTAATGTAAGTTTTCGTGTTCAAGACAAAAGATCGTCTAAAATAAGCAGTTTTTGTCCAGACTGAAACGTAATTCGAATTTCTGTGCCTGAATAAGGGGTTTTCAGTTTCTTTGATGTAAGGTTTCTTGTTTGTAACAATGAATTAACAAAAATAATTGGTTTTTATCCAAACTGTGGCATGAATCAGCTTTAAGACTATAACGCAAATCTTTTGTTTTGTGCTAAAATAAGACGTTTTTTGTCAGTTTGATATAAGTTTTCTTGTTCAAAGCAAAATATTGTCGAAAATCAACCGTTTTTGTCTAAACTGATACAAAATTCGGTGGTTTGTGTCCGAATACAAAGTTTTCAGATTCTTTAATGTTAGGTTTGCTGCTTCTAACAAAGAATCAACGAAAATATTTTGTTTTAATACAAACTGCAATATAAAATGTCTTTATAGGACAAAACGTGATGTTTGGCATCTGTTTAATAAAAATTTACTCGTTTGGAAGCATAGAATCATTCCAAATAAGCTATTCTCGTCGAAACTATAATGTAATTAGTATTTTGTGCTAGAATACAGCGTTTTTGTTAGATTTATTAACAATTTTGTCTATTTTAAGCAATGAAACAAATAGGATTAGCTGCCTTTATCTAAAGTGATACATAAATTGCTCTTTTATGCCAGATTAATACGTTTTTAGTCTGTTCGATGTAAGTTTTCTTGTTCAAAGCAAAAGATCGTCTAAAATAAGCCGTTTTTGTTTGAACTAATGAACAATTCAGACTGAGAGTCAACAGAAATAATTTATTTTAATCCAAACTGATACTTTTTGACCCTATAAGAGTCCTATAAGAGTCCGAGATACGCCGTTCTCGTCAAGTCTATAACGTAATTCGTTTTTTTGTGTCAAAATACGACGTTTTCTGTCTGTTTAATATAAGTTTTTAATAATAATAATAATAATAATAATAATAACAATAATAATACTAATAATAGTAATAATAATAATAATAATAATAATAATAATAAAAAAATAATAATAGTAATAAAAGTAAGCTTAGTTTTCTAAGCAAAAATGAAGCTTATTTTGTGTTATATGAGCGTTTTCTCATTTCTATGCAAGAAATCATCTGTGATCTGTGTTTTTAGGCAAGAAATTGTCTAAAACTAATAACTCATTTTAAAACTGGCATAAAAACATTTACTATACAAAAGTTAATAATATTAATAATAATAATAATAATAGTAATAAAAGAAATAATAATAATAATAATAATAATAATAATAATAATAATGATAATAATAATAATAATAATAATAATAATAATAATAATAATGATAATAATACTTATAATAATGAATTTCTTTCTAAATTAAAGCTTAGTTTTTCTAAGCAAAAATGAAGCTTATTTTGTGTTATCTGAGCGTTTTCTCATTTCTATGCAAGAGATCATCTGTGATCTGTGTTTTTAGGCAAGAAATTGTCTAAAATTAATAACTCATTTTTTAACTGGTATAAAAACATTTACTATACAAAAGTTATAATCGGTTTTTAATAATAATAATATTAATAATAATAATAATAATAATAATAGTAATAATAATAATAAAAATAATAGTAATAATAATAATAATATTAAAAATAATAATAATAGTAGTAATAAAAGTAAGCTTAGTTTTCTAAGCAAAAATAAAGCTTATTTTGTGTTATATGAGCGTTTTCTCATTTCTATGTAAGAGATCATCTGTGATCTGTGTCTTTAGGCAAGAAATTGAATAAAATTAATAACTCATTTTAAAACTGGTATAAAAACATTTACTATACAAAAGTTAATAATAACAATAATAATAATAATAATAATAATAATAATAATAATAATAGTAATAAATGAAATAATAATAATAATAATAATAATCATAATAATAATAATAATAATGATAATAATACTTATAATAATGAATTTCTTTCTAAAATAAAGCTTAGTTTTTCTAAGCCAAAATGATGCTTATTTTGTGTTATCTGAGCGTTTTCTCATTTCTATGCAAGAGATCATCTGTGATCTGTGTTTTTAGGCAAGAAATTGTCTAAAACTAATAACTCATTTTAAAACTGGTATAAAAACATTTACTATACAAAAGTTATAATCGGTTTTTAATAATAATAATAATAATAATAATAATAATAATAATAGTAATAATAATAATAATAAAAATAATAATAATAGTAGTAATAAAAGTAAGCTTAGTTTTCTAAGCAAAAATGAAGCTTATTTTGTGTGTTATATGAGCGTTTTCCCATTTCTATGCAAGAGATCATCTGTGATCTGTGTTTTTAGGCAAGAAATTGTCTAAAATTAATAACTCATTTTAAAACTGGTATAAAAACATTTACTATGCAAAAGTTATAATCGGTTTTTAATAATAATAATAATAATAATAATAATAATAATAATAATAGTAATAATAATAATAAAAATAATAGTAATAATAATAATAATAAAAATAATAATAATAGTAGTAATAAAAGTAAGCTTAGTTTTCTGAGCAAAAATAAAGCTTATTTTGTGTTATATGAACGTTTTCTCATTTCTATGCAAAAGATCAGGTGTGATCTGTGTTTTTAGGCAATCTAAGCCATTTAATAGTTTTTAGGCAAGAAATTGTCTAAAATTAATAACTCATTTTAAAACTGGTATAAAAACATTTACTATACAAAAGTTAATAATAATAATAATAATAATAATAATAATAATAATAATAATAATAATAATAATAATAATAATAATAATAATAATAATAATAATAATAATAATAATAGTAATAGTAACAAAAGTAATAATAATATTAATACTTTTAATAAGGAAAAATGGAGCTTATTTTGTGTTACATGAGCGTTTTCTCATTTCTATGCAAAAGATTATGTGTGATTTGTGTTTTTAGGCAATCTAAGCCATTTTATAGTTTTTAATATTTAACAAAAATTAGCTTTAAAATAAAATGTTTGAAAAACTAAAATTAAATTAAATTAATTGTGTCTAACACTTTAGTAGAGGAAAAAGGAGGAGACATAAAAGTCACAAAAGTCTTAGAGTTGTCTTTAGTCGTCATATTAATAACAATAACATTTATAATAACAATACTAGTAGTACTAAATTTGCTTATATGCAAGCGCTTAATTAAGGTAACAGTTTTTTTGTTTTTTGCTTATATCTCGAAAACAGTTACTCACTCCTATCAATTTTTACTTTTTCACCAAAATTAAAGGTGATAAAATTTCCTACAAAATAGTTATTTGCATTTTTCATGTAGAACTAACCATAAGCGAGATAAAAGGTAAATAATTAATAATTAAAAAAAAGTGTTTTAACAGAGAATGTCTTGTGATTTAAAATACACTTAATTTATTGGGTCCAATACTTTATTTGAAGAAAAAGAAGGTGACATATAAGTCACTGAAGTCTTCAGAGTCGTTTTTAAATGCTGCATTTTCGTCTCAAGTTTTTAGTCGTCAAATTAATAACAATAACATTAATAATAATAATACTAATATTACTAAATTTGCTTATATGCAAGCGCTTAATTAAGGTTTCTTGCAGTTTCTTGCTTATATCTCGAAAACAGTTACTCCTATCAATTTTTATTTTTTTACTAAAATTAAAGCTGATAAAATTTCCTACAAAATAGTTATTTGCATTTTTCATGTAGGACTAACCATAAGCGAGATATAAGTTTGAAAATAATTAATATTTAAAAAAAAGTGCTTTAACAAAAAATGTCTTGTGATTTAAAATACACTTAATTTATTGGGTTCAATACTTTATTAGAAGAAAAAGGAGGTGACATAAAAGTCACTGACGTCTTCAGAGTCGTTTTTAAATGCTGCATTTTTGTCTTCGTCTCAAACTTTAAAAACTGAGTTACATTTTTGTTCAGTAACTGTTACAGTTTTCACTTTGGTTTTTTGCTTATATCTCGAAAACAGTTACTCCTATAAATTTTTATCTTTCCTTCAAAATTAAAGCTGATAAAATTTCCTACAAAATAGTTTTTAGCATTTATTTTGTAGGACCAACCATAAGCGAGTTATAGAGTTGGACATAAATAATCTTTAACAAAAATTTGCTTTAAAATAAAATGTTTGAAAAACCGATATTAAACTAAATTAATTGGGTCTAACACTTTAGTTGAGGAAAAAGGAGAAGACATAAAAGTCACCAAAGTCTTGAGAGTCGTTTTTAGTCGTCATATTAATAACAATAACATTAATAATAATAATACTAATATTACTAAATTTGTTTATATTCATGCGCTTAATTAAGGTAACAGTTTCTTGCTTATATCTCGAAAACAGTTACTCCTATCAATTTTTATCTTTTTACTAAAATTAAAACTGATAAAATTTCCTACAAAATAGTTATTTGCATTTTTCATGTAGAACTAACCATAAACGAGATATAAGTTTGAAAATAATTAATAATTAAAAAAAAATGTGCTTTAACAGAAAATGTCTTGTGATTTAAAATACACTTAATTTATTGGGTCCAATACTTAATTAGAAGAAAAAAGAGGTGACAGTAAATGCTGCATTTTCGTCTTCGTCTTAAACATTGAAAACTAAATTACATTTTTGTTTAGTAACTGTTACAGTTTTCACTTTGGATTTTTGCTTATATCTCGAAAACATTTACTCCTATCAATTTTTATCTTTCTTTCAAATTAAAGCTGATAAAATTTCCTACAAAATAGTTTTTTGCATTTTTTTTTGTAGAACCAACCATAAACGAGTTATAGAGTTGGATATAAATAATCTTTAACAAAAATTTGCTTTAAAATAAAATGTTTGAAAAACCGAAATTAAACTAAATTAATTAAGAGTAACACTTTAGTAGAGGAAAAAGGAGAAGACATAAAAGTCACCAAAGTCTTGAGAGTCGTTTTTAGTCGTCATGTTAATAACAATAACATTAATAATAATAATACTAATATTACTAAATTTGTTTATATTCAAGCGCTTAATTAAGGTAACAGTTTCTTGCTTATATCTCGAAAACAGTTACTCCTATCAATTTTTATCTTTTTACTAAAATTAAAACTGATAAAATTTCCTACAAAATAGTTATTTGCATTTTTCATGTAGAACTAACCATAAACGAGATATAAGTTTGAAAATAATTAATAATTAAAAAAAAATGTGCTTTAACAGAAAATGTCTTGTGATTTAAAATACACTTAATTTATTGGGTCCAATACTTAATTAGAAGAAAAAAGAGGTGACAGTAAATGCTGCATTTTCGTCTTCGTCTTAAACATTGAAAACTAAATTACATTTTTGTTTAGTAACTGTTACAGTTTTCACTTTGGATTTTTGCTTATATCTCGAAAACATTTACTCCTATCAATTTTTATCTTTCTTTCAAATTAAAGCTGATAAAATTTCCTACAAAATAGTTTTTTGCATTTTTTTTGTAGAACCAACCATAAACGAGTTATAGAGTTGGATATAAATAATCTTTAACAAAAATTTGCTTTAAAATAAAATGTTTGAAAAACCGAAATTAAACTAAATTAATTAAGAGTAACACTTTAGTAGAGGAAAAAGGAGAAGACATAAAAGTCACCAAAGTCTTGAGAGTCGTTTTTAGTCGTCATATTAATAACAATATCATTAATAATAATAATACTAATAGTACTAAATTTGCTTACATGCAAACGCTTAATTCAGGTAACAGTTTTTTGTTTTTTTGCTTATAGCTCGAAAACAGTTACTCCTATAAATTTGACTAATCATAAGCGAAATATAAGTTTGAAAATAATTAATATTTAAAAAAAAAGTGCTTTAACAGAAAATGTCTTGTGATTTAAAATACACTTAATTTATTAGTTCCAATACTTTATTAGAAGAAAAAGGAGGTGACAGAAAGGTCACTGAAGTTTTTAGAGTCGTTTGTAAATGCTGCATTTTCGTCTTCGTCTCAAACATTGAAAACTGAATTACATTTTTATTCAGTAACTGTAACAGTTTTCACTTTGGTTTTTTGCTTATATCTCGAAAACATTTACTCTTATGAATTTTTATCTTTCTTTCAAAATTAAAGCTGATAAAATTTCCTACAAAATAGTTATTTGCATTTCTTTTGTAAGACCAACCATAAGCGAGTTATAGAGTTGGATATAAACAATCTTTAACAAAAATTTGCTTTAAAATAAAATGTTTCAAAGACCGAAATTAAACTAAATTAATTGGGTCTAACACTTTAGTAGAGGAAAAAGAAGAAGACA
Source organism: Tribolium castaneum (assembly GCF_031307605.1). NCBI lineage: Eukaryota > Metazoa > Arthropoda > Insecta > Coleoptera > Tenebrionidae > Tribolium > Tribolium castaneum. The sequence goes on from NC_087399.1 coordinate 13,473,815, forward strand.
TAAAAGTCACCAAAGTCTTCAGAGTCGTTTCTAGTCGTCAAATTAATAACAATAACATTAATAATAATAATACTAATATTACTAAATTTGCTTAGATGCAAGCGCTTAATTAAGGTAACAGTTTCTTGCTTATATCTCGAAAACCGTTACTCCTATCAATTTTTATTATTTTACTAAAATTAAAGCTGATAAAATTTCCAACAAAATAGTTATTAACATTTTTCTTGTAGGACCAAGCATAACCGAGTTATAGAGTTGGACATAAATAATATTTAACAAAAATTTGCTTTAAAATAAAATGCTTGAAAAACCGGAATTAAACTAAATTAATTGTGTCTAACACTTTAGGAGAGGAAAAAGGAGAAGACATAAAAGTCACTAAATGTTTCAGAGTCGTCTTTAGTCGTCATATTAATAACAATAACATTAATAATAATAATACTAAAAGTACTAAATTTGCTTATATGCAAACGCTTAATTAAGGTAACAGTTTTTTGGTTTCTTGCTTATATCTCGAAAACAGTTACTCCTATCAATTTTTATCTTTTTTTCAAAATTAAAGCTGATAAAATTTCCTACAAAATAGTTATCTGCATTTTTTTGTAGGACCAACCATAAGCGAGTTATAGAGTTGGATATAAATAATCTTTAACAAAAATTTGCTTAAAAATAAAATGTTTGAAAAACCGATATTAAACTAAATTAATTGGGTCTAACATTTTAGTAGAGGAAAAAGGAGAAGACATAAAAGTCACCAAAGTCTTCAGAGTTGTTTTTAGTACTAAATTTGCTTATATGCAAGCGCTTAATTAAGGTAACAGTTTTTTGGTTTTTTGCTTATATCTCGAAAACAGTTACTCCAATCAATTTTTATCTTTTTACTAAAATTAAAGCTGATAAAATTTCCTACAAAATAGTAGTTTGCATTTTTCATGTAGGACTAACCATAAGCGAGATATAAGTTTGAAAATAATTAATATTTAAAAAAAAGTGCTTTAACAGAAAATGTCTTGTGATTTAAAATACACTTAATTTATTGGGTCCAATACTTTATTAGAAGAAAAAGGAGGTGACATAAAAGTCGCTGAAGTCTTCAGAGTCGTTTTTAAATGCTGCATTTTCGTCTTCGTCTCAAACATTGAAAACTGAATTACATTTTTGTTCAGTAACTGTAACAGTTTTCACTTTGGTTTTTTGCTTATATTTCGAAAACAATTACTCCCGCCAATTTTGATTTTTCTTTCAAAATTAAAGCTGATAAAATTTCCAACAAAATAGTTATTTGCATTTCTTTTGTAAGACCAACCATAAGCGAGTTATAGAGTTGGATATAAATAATCTTTAACAAAAATTTGCTTTAAAATAAAATGTTTAAAAAACTGAAATTAAACTAAATTAATTGTGTCTAACACTTTAGTAGAGGAAAAAGGAGGAGACATAAAAGTCAATAAAGTCTTAGAGTTGTCTTTAGTCGTCATATTAATAACAATAACATTAATAATAATAATACTAGAAGTACTAAATTTGCTTATATGCAAACGCTTAATTAAGGTAACAGTTTTTTGGTTTCTTGCTTATATCTCGAAAACAGTTACTCCAATCAATTTTTATCTCTTTACTAAAATTAAAGCTGATAAAATTTCCTTCAAAATAGTAGTTTGCATTTTTCATGTAGGACTAACCATAAGCGAGATATAAGTTTGAAAATAATTAATATTTAAAAAAAAGTGCTTTAACAGAAAATGTCTTGTGATTTAAAATACACTTAATTTATTGGGTCCAATACTTTATTAGAAGAAAAAGGAGGTGACATAAAAGTCGCTGAAGTCTTCAGAGTCGTTTTTAAATGCTGCATTTTCGTCTTCGTCTCAAACATTGAAAACTGAATTACATTTTTGTTCAGTAACTGTAACAGTTTTCACTTTGGTTTTTTGCTTATATTTCGAAAACAATTACTCCCGCCAATTTTGATTTTTCTTTCAAAATTAAAGCTGATAAAATTTCCAACAAAATAGTTATTTGCATTTCTTTTGTAAGACCAACCATAAGCGAGTTATAGAGTTGGATATAAACAATCTTTAACAAAAATTTGCTTTAAAATAAAATGTTTCAAAGACCGAAATTAAACTAAATTAATTGGGTCTAACACTTTAGTAGAGGAAAAAGAAGAAGACATAAAAGTCACCAAAGTCTTCAGAGTCGCTTTTAGTCGTCAAATTAATAACAATAACATTAATAATAATAATACTAATATTACTAAATTTGCTTAGATGCAAGCGCTTAATTAAGGTAACAGTTTCTTGCTTATATCTCGAAAACCGTTACTCCTATCAATTTTTATTATTTTACTAAAATTAAAGCTGATAAAATTTCCAACAAAATAGTTATTTACATTTTTCTTGTAGGACCAAGCATAAACGAGTTATAGAGTTAGATATAAATAATATTTAACAAAAATTTGCTTTAAAATAAAATGCTTGAAAAACCGGAATTAAACTAAATTAACTGTGTCTAACACTTTAGTAGAGGAAAAAGGAGAAGACATAAAAGTCACTAAATGTTTCAGAGTCGTCTTTAGTCGTCATATTAATAACAATAACATTAATAATAATAATACTAATAGTACTAAATTTGCTTATATGCAAACGCTTAATTAAGGTAACAGTTTTTTGGTTTCTTGCTTGTATCTCGAAAACAGTTACTCCTATCAATTTTTATCTTTTTTTCAAAATTAAAGCTGATAAAATTTCCTACAAAATAGTTATTTGCATTTTTCAACCATAAGCCAACCATAAGCGAGTTATAGAGTTGGATATAAATAATATTTAACAAAAATTTGCTTTAAAATGAAATGTTTGAAAAACCGATATTAAACTAAATTAATTGGGTCTAACACTTTAGTAGAGGAAAAATGAGAAGACATAAAAGTCACCAGAGTCTTCGGAGTTGTTTTTAGTACTAAATTTGCTTATATGCAAGCGCTTAATAGGTAACAGTTTTTTGGTCTCTTGCTTACATCTCGAAAACAGTTACTCCTATCAATTTTTATCTTTTTACTAAAATTAAAGCTGATAAAATTTCCTACAAAATAGTTATTTGCATTTCTCATGTAGGACTAACCATAAGCGAGATATAAGTTTGAAAATAATTAATATTTAAAAAAAAAGTGCTTTAACAGAAAATGTTTTGTGATTTAAAATACACTTAATTTATTAAGTCCAATACTTTATTAGAAGAAAAAGGAGGTGACATATAAGTCACTGAAGTCTTCAGAGTCGATTTTAAATGCTGCATTTTCGTCTTCGTCTCAAACATTGAAAACTGAATTACATTATTGTTCAGTAACAGTTACAGTTTTCTTATTGGTTTTTTGCTTATATCTCGAAAACAGTTACTCCTATCAATTTTTATCTTTCTCTTAAAATTAAAGCTGATAAAATTTCCTACAAAATAGTTATTTTCATTTTTCATGTAAGACTAACCATAAGCGAGATATAAGTTTAAAAATTATTAATATTTAAAAAAACAGTGCTTTAACAGAAAATGTCTTGTGATTTAAAATTCACTTAATTTATTGGGTCCAATACTTTATTAGAAGAAAATGGAGGTGACATAAAAGTCGCTGAAGTCTTCAGAGTCGTTTTTAAATGCTGCATTTTCGTCTTCCTCTCAAACATTGAAAACTGAATTACATTTTTGTTCAGTAACTGTAACAGTTTTTACTTTGGTTTTTTGCTTATATCTCGAAAACAATTACTCCTATCAATTTTTATCTTTCTTTCAAAATTAAAGCTGATAAAATTTCCTACAAAATAGTTGTTTGCATTTCTTTTGTAAGACCAACCATAAGCGAGTTATAGAGTTGGATATAAATAATCTTTAACAAAAATTTGCTTTAAAATATAATGTTTGAAAAACCGAAATTAAACTAAATTAATTGAGTCTAACACTTTAGTATAGGAAAAAGGAGAAGACATAAAAGTCACCAAAGTCTTCAGAGTCGTTTTTAGTCGTCATATTAATAACAATAACATTAATAATAATAATAATGCTGCATTTTCGTCTTCGTCTCAAACATTGAAAACTGAATTACATTTTTGTTCAGTAACAGTTACAGTTTTCTTATTGGTTTTTTGCTTATATCTCGAAAACAGTTACTTACTCCTATCAATTTTTATCTTTCTTTCAAAATTAAAGCTGATAAAATTTCCTACAAAATAGTTATTTGCATTTTTCTTGTAGGACCAACCATAAGCGAGTTATAGAGTTGGATATAAATAATATTTAACAAAAACTTGCTTTAAAATAAAATGTTTGAAAAACTAAAATTAAACTAAATTAATTGTATCTAACACTTTAGTAAAGGAAAAAGGAGAAGATATAAATGTCACTAAAGGTTTCAGAGTCATCTTTAGTCGTCATATTAATAACAATAACATTAATAATAATAATAATAATAGTACTAAATTTGCTTACATGCAAACGCTTAATTAAGGTAACTTATATCTCGCTTATGGTTAGTTCTACATGAAAAATGCAAATAACTATTTTGTAGGAAATTTTATCACCATTAATTTTGGTGAAAAAGTAAAAATTGATAGGAGTAACTGTTTTCGAGATATAAGCAAAAAACAAAAAAACTGTTACCTTAATTAAGCGCTTGCATATAAGCAAATTTAGTACTACTAGTATTGTTATTATAAATGTTATTGTTATTAATATGACGACTAAAGACAACTCTAAGACTTTAGTGACTTGTATGTCTCCTCCTTTTTCCTCTACTAAAGTGTTAGACACAATTAATTTAGTTTAATTTCAGTTTTTCAAACATTTTATTTTAAAGCAAATTTTTGTTAAATATTAAAAACTATAAAATGGCTTAGATTGCCTAAAAACACACATCACACATGATCTTTTGCATAGAAATGAGAAAACGCTCATGTAACACAAAAAATAAGCTCCATTTTTCCTTATTAAAAGTATTATTATTATTATTAACTTTTGTATAGTAAATGTTTTTATACCAGTTTTAAAATGAGTTATTAATTTTAGACAATTTCTTGCCTAAAAACACAGATCACAGATGATTTCTTGCATAGAAATGAGAAAACACTCATATAACACACAAAATAAGCTTCATTTTTGCTTAGAAAACTAAGCTTACTTTTATTACTATTATTATTATTTTAATTATTATTATTATTATTATTATTGTTATTATTATTATTATTATAATTATAATTATTATTATTGTTATTATTATTATTATTATTATTATTATTATTATTATTATTATTATTATTATTATTATTATTATTATTATTATTATTATTAAAAACCGATTATAACTTTTGTATAGTATTGTTTTTATACCAGTTTTAAAATGAGTGATTAATTTTAGCCAATTTCTTTTCTAAAACCTATAAAATGGCTTAGATTGCCTAAAAACACAGATCACAGATGATTTCTTGCATAGAAATGAGAAAACACTTATATAACACACAAAATAAGCTTCATTTTTGCTTAGAAAACTAAGCTTACTTTTATTACTATTATTATTATTTTTATTATTATTATTATTATTGTTATTATTATTATTATTATTATTATTATTATTATTATTATTATTATTATTATTATTATTATTATTATTAATATTATTATTATTAAAAACCGATTATAACTTTTGTATAGTAAATGTTTTTATACCAGTTTTAAAATGAGTTATTAATTTTAGACAATCTCTTGCCTAAAAACACAGATCACAGATGATCTCTTGCATAGAAATGAGAAAACGCTCAGATAACACAAAATAAGCATCATTTTTGCTTAGAAAAACTAAGCTTTAATTTAGAAAGAAATTCATTATTATAAGTATTATTATCATTATTAATATTATTATTATTATTATTATTACTATTATTAGGGCGGGTTTATAGAAAGCGAATTAAATATTTAATTTCAAATTAAAAAGTTAATGTCGATTAACTTAATTTCGTGACGTCACTAATCGCGATTAAATCGATTTAATTCGAATTAAACTAATACGTTGTTAAATTCCATTTAATCGCAATTAAATCTAGAAATCGGTTTACAAAAGCTCAATTAACAGTTAATTGCGATTAAATTATACATTAATATGAAATTTAGTTAATGAAGGTAGCTACTTCAATTAAATTTTAATATCTGTCATGTTTGATTCCAAAAAACTTTGAGATAGCTTATATTTAAATAAAATAAACGGGAAATAAAGGTAAATAATACACATTTTTTAATTATTTTATTATTATTCAAAAAATTACAATTAGATGTCTGATGTATCACTTTCGACTACATCATCGTCTGATGATTCTTCTGAGGATGAAGTAAGAATGGAAAGAATACCTAGAAGATACCGAGGGATAAGAGATAGGAGAAATCCTTATGAAATTTTCGACGAAGAAGAATTTAAAATGAGATTTAGATTCTCGAAGGCAACTATCTTATGGCTTCATGAGTTGATCGGTCATGATTTAGAACCTACAACTAGAAGACGCAAATCGATATCTGCAATAAATAAGATTTTAATTACAATGAGGTATTTGGCAACAGGTTCCTTTCAACAATTAGTGGGTGACACTGTTGCTGTACATAAGTCAACAGTCTGTGTTGTTATAAAAAGTGTTATCCAAAAAATCGCTCAACTTAAACCACAATTTATAAAAATGCCAAACAGAGAAGAACTACATAATGTTCAGTTAAAATTTTATCGTAAAAGAAGAATGCCAAGAGTAATAGGTGCAATAGACTGTTCTCACATAAGAATTGAATCACCAGGTGGCCCCAACGCTGAAATTTTTCGTAATCGGAAGGGATTTTTTTCAATTAATGTACAGGCAGTATGCGATGCAGACCTGCAAATAAGAAATATTGTCGCGAGGTGGCCAGGAAGTGTCCACGATAGCACAATATTTAATGATTCATCCCTCTGTGCACATCTAGAAAGAGGTGAATATGAAAATGGTTTTCTACTTGGAGATAGTGGATATGCTTGCCGTCCCTTTCTTTTAACTCCAGTACTGAATCCAAGAACAGCTGCGGAAGAAGCTTATAATTTGTCACACAGAACGACTAGAAATGCTATTGAACGGTGTTTTGGAGTTTTGAAACGTCGTTTTCCTTGTCTGTCATTGGGACTGCGGACTAAAATGAACACTACATTAGCAACTATTGTGGCTTGTGCTGTGTTACATAACATTGCCATTTTCACAAATGATAATGAACCGCCAAGAGATCCAGATGTTGAAGTACCTCAAGAACTTGAAATTGAACCTGTTCATAGAAATAATAATATTAATGAAAATACTGCCGCTCGTACAGCCCTTATAAGAACACATTTTCATTGAAAAAAAAAACAAATAAAATTTCAATATTTATTAATCATTTCGGCTAATTTTTTCCAACTCTTTTTCTTTAATTTTTAATTCTAATTCGTACATCTTTTTTTTTAAATTCAATTTCCATGTTTGCTAATTTTATGCGCTTTAAATATAGTGTTCTTTTCAAATCAACTGTTTTTTTTTGTTTGATTTATTTTTAGAAGGGGTGTATTTTTTTCGTGGTGGCTGGTGGGTAGGGATTTCTTCACAAACGGTTTCGGATGGGGGAACACATTCATCTTCAAGGTAAATGGGGAGATCAGAAATATTAACATTAGAGTGTCCTTCAACAGGTTCCAGGACAGGAGGGGATATTTCCTGATCTTGAGTTAATAGTACTATATCTAAAAATTTGATAAATTATTTGAAAGTTAACGATTCTTGTTTGAGATCAAATGTGTGTATTCGTGTATTATTATTATTATTATTATTATTACTATTAAAGCATGGTTTATTTACCTTTATGGTAAATATTGTCATCATCAAATAGATTTGGTAAGGGCCTTGCCTGTGGCTCGACCATTGCTAAGACTCTAGCCCCCACGTCAGTTAATTGGCTCTCGAACGTTCCACCCCCAGTTTTCGAAATGTTTTTCTTAAATGGATAAGAAAATTTGTTTTTCTGAAATTTAATTATTTTAACTAACCTTATCTTCAGTTTTTTTTCGTTTAAGCTCTGCTATATTTCCCAGTTCATTCGTCTCATCTAAGTATCTTTTTTTCTAAAAATGTAAACAGTTATAGTCACTCACATAAATAATATTATTTATTTACATTTTCTTTAGCAATATTTTTTTTAGCTGTCCGGCGTAAATTGGACCAAAGCACTTTCATCTGCTTTCCTGTTCGTGGTGCTGTTGATGATGCTGAATTAATTCTTCAGCCACCTTTTCCCATGCGTCTTTTCTCTCCTTTTGGGAAACACCGTCGGTTTCTTTATTTTCTATTTTGTTTTGATATCTAAAGGAAAGGCAGAGGTGGATGTAGGATAACGTAAAAGAAGGAATATAATGTCATATTTGAAAAAAAAGGTTGGATTAAAGTGCAGTGCAAAAATCATGTGGAAAAAAATTAGGTGCATGTTTGAAACCTAAACATACGATTTAAAAAAAGTTAGAATTGTGTTTTGCACCAAATTCCAGACTCAGGAGACGTACAAACCTAACCTACAATAATCGTTAATTTATGCCAAAGTAGCTACATACCTGTTTATAATATCTAGAGCAATTTCCTTTTCCCTTTCGGTAAAGTTCTTTGTTCTTTCTCGGTGCACCTTTGCCTCCGTCATTTTAAATTTTAAATGTAATTTGCACAAGCGCACACACAGACCACACGGGAGAGAATTATAAAAACACTCGTGAAAATAGCCACTGAACTTAATCCAGGGTTAGTCAAGCGGCATAGGAGAAACGGTTTATTAAATCATACTATCAACATGCGGCGCCACGTGCGTTATCTATGCAGATTTCTGTAAATTTAGGGTACGTGGCACGGTCGTTAATAGAAACTACTTATGCCATCTTTTGGTAGTGTGATTTCAAATTAAATCCACGAATTTATCCAAAAATCCAAAATATTAAGCAACCTTTGGCGCGCAATGTCACACTACATTCAACGGTGTCAAAAAGTTGTTTCAATTTTAAAGGTTTCAGTTTCCAATTTGAATTATTCTGCTACGTGTTGTGTTCGTGGTTTTCTCTTTTTATTCTTATTTGAATTCGTTTGTTGGTGTTATGTACTCCTAAAGTAATCTCAAAAACATTTAAGTTTTGAACTTTCGAAGGCTAAAATTTGGTAAGTCGGGATTTTTTTGCCACCAAAAATACTATGTAATACATATTTCCAGCTCTGGTGTGGACCTAGTATACACTTAAAAGGCAACCTACAACGTTTATTAAACAACTTCTGGCTGGCTGGTACACATGATTCTGGAAACAGTGCATCTCTTTACTTGTGAGAGCTATCCAGAAACAAATCGACTTGGACACCAAAAATAACTTCGAGAATTTAAACCAAATTTCATTTTTTGAGTGGACATCTATGATGGACACCGTTTAAGACTTGTACCTTGCACATAGTGTCTTTTATTTAATACACGCGTTCATTCATTCATTTGTACAAAAGCCACAAAAACGTATCTTGAACTCCCTCCTTTTTACCGTTAAGTTTCAAAACTGGTGAATCCACCAAAGTGGAGTCCTTACATTAAAATCAGAAAAACCTCTTACTCATAATAAGTTCATATAAGTAAATTTGTTGTAAAGTCATCTATGTGAGTCTACAACCAACACGAAAACATACAAGAAATGTTTGCACAAACTATTAAAAGCACTACTTTTCTGTAAAAATTGAATTGGGCACATGTCTAAAACTCCAATGGTACCTTATTAGAGTCCGTATTTACTTATTTAGTTCTTTAATTTTTTTCCAAGTTTCAAAATAATGTTAAATAACTGGTGTTTGATGGTGAGGAAGTCGCCAAATTAATATGTGGAAGCCAAACACGACATTTATTTCTTATAATTGATGTTTTCATAATCTGTGAAACGTTAATTCATTAATAAATTATTTTCATTCATTGTATTTATTTTTTTTATATTTATAATACTAACAAAATTTTGCAATTAAACACATTTAACCGATTTTCAATAAAATCGGTTATGTGTGTTTAAATTGTAAAAAAATAAAAAAATTAAATTAATTGTATAAATAATAAAATATTTAAATTTGCCGCCAATTTTAGTTCCTCATACTACCAAGATATGGCGCTATTATCGAAATTTTGACGACCAGTGAATTACGTGTTACTTGATTTTCTATAACTACTATATTCTATGACTTAATCAGTTGTGCCAACCCCGTCAAATGTCAATTTAATTCGAATTAGTTAATCACAATTAAAATTTGATTAAAAACGCATATGTAAACCGTGATCAATTTGATGGCGATGTTAAGTTAATTTTGATATTAACTTAATTCAGAATCAAAAAAATGTTCTATAAACCCGAGCTTAGTATTATTATTTTTATTATTATTATTATTATTATTATTATTATTGTTATTATTATTATTATTATTATTATTAAAAACACAAAAAAACGAATTACGTTATAGACTTGACGAGAACGGCGTATCTCGGACTCTTATAGAACTCTTTTAGGGTCAAAAAGTATCAGTTTGGATTAAAATAAATTATTTTTGTTGACTCTCAGTCTGAATTGTTCATCAGTTCAAACAAAAATGGCTTATTTTAGACGATCTTTTGCTTTGAACAAGAAAACTTACATCGAACAGACTAAAAACGTATTAATTTGGCATAAAAGAGCAATTTACGTATCACTTTAGATAAAGACAGCTAATCCTATGCGTTTCACTGCTTAAAATATACAAAATTGTTAATAAATCTAACAAAAACGCTGTATTCTAGCACAAAATACTAATCACATTATAGTTTCGACGAGAATAGCTTATTTGGAATGATTCTATGCTTCCAAACGAGTAAATTTTTATTAAACAGATGCCAAACATCATGTTTTGTCCTATAAAGACATTTTATATTGCAGTTTGTATTAAAACAAAATATTTTCGTTGATTCTTTGTTAGAAGCAGCAAACCTAACATTAAAGAATCTGAAAACTTTGTATTCGGACACAAACCACCGAATTTTGTATCAGTTTAGACAAAAACGGTTGATTTTCGACCATATTTTGCTTTGAACAAGAAAATTTATATCAAACTGACTAAAAACGTCTTATTTTAGCACAAAACAAAAAAATTGCGTTATAGTCTTAAAGCTGATTCATGCCACAGTTTGGATAAAAACCAATTATTTTTGTTAATTCATTGTTACAAACAAGAAACCTTACATCAAAGAAACTGAAAACCCCTTATTCAGGCACAGAAATTCGAATTACGTTTCAGTCTGGACAAAAGCTGCTTATTTTAGACAATCCTTTGTTTTGAACACGAAAACTTACATTACAAAGATTAAAAACGTCTTATTCTGGCTGAAAACTGCAAATTATATATTACTCTAGATAAAAGCAATTTATCCTGATTACTCCTTTACTTAGAATAGAATAAACTTGTATAAAATTTAATGAAAACTTTAAATTTAGTCTCAAAGAAATAATTTACGTTATAGTTTTGACCAGCACTGTTTATTTCAAACGAATTTATGATTCGAAACTAATGAACTTTTATGGGGCAGATGCAAAACCACATATTACCATATAAAGCGTTGTTTTAAAGCAAAGTATTACCTTTTGCAACAAGAAATTTCACGTCAAGGAAACTGAAAACTTCGTATCCATGCATAAATATCGAATTACGTATCAGTTTAGGCAAATACAGCTTATTTTAAACGATTCCTTGCTATAAACAAGAAAAATTTTATCAAGCAAATTGATAACGTCTTATTCTCGAAAATAAGAGCAAATTAAGTATCAGTTTTAACAAAAGCGGATTACTCTGTTTGATTCTATGCTTAGAGTAGAGTAAACTACTATAAAACGTAATGAAAACTATATTCAAGCTCAAAAGAACAAATTACGTTATAGTTTTGGCAAAAAAAAATATTTCGGACGATTACATACTTCGAAGTAAGCAAACTTTAATTGAACAAGTGCAAAAGCTAATACTTTGCTTTAAAATAACGATTTATGTGGTAATATGGTATTTTGCATCTGTCCTATAAAAGTTTACTCGTTTCGCTTCATTGAATCATTCGAAATAAATTATTTTGACACAACAACAACGAAAATAATTTGTTTTTGTTTAAACTGTAACATAAGTCGCTTTTATAAAACGAACTAAGACGTTTGGCATCTGGTTATTGAAAGTTTTCTCGTTTGGGGGCATAAAATCGTTTGAAATTAACAGTTTTGGTCAAAACTATAACGTAAATTATTGCTTTGTATCACTTTAAAGATTTGCGTTATAGTCTTGACGAGAACTGTTAATTTCAAACGATTCTATGCTTTGAAACCAGTATACTTTCACTTAACAGAGGCAAAACGTCTGATTTCGCCTTTGAAAAACGATTTATGTCACAGTTTGGATTAAAACCAATGATTTTCGTTTATTCATTGTTACAAACAAGAAACCTTACATCAAAGAAACTGAAAACCTCTTATTCAGGCCCAGAAAATCACATTACGTTTCAGTCTAGACACAAATTGCTTATTTTAGACGATTCTTTCTTTTGAACACGAAAACTTACATTAAAAAGATTAAAAACGTCTTATTCTGGCTCAAAACTGCAAATTATGTATTACTTTGGATAAAAGCAGTTTATCCTGATTACTCCTTTGCTTAGAATAGAGCAAACTTGTATAAAACTTAATGAAAACTTTAAATTTTGTCTCAAAGAAATAATTTACGTTATAGTTTTGACCAGAACTGTTAATTTCAAACGATTTTATGCCCCCAAACGAGAAAACTTTCACTAAACAAATGCCAAACGTCTTAGTTCGTTTTATAAAAGCGACTTATGATACAGTTTAAACAAAAACAAATTATTTTCGTTGTTGTTGTGTTAAAATAATTTATTTCGAATGATTCAATGGAGCGAAACGAGTAAACTTTTATAGGACAGATGCAAAATACCATATTACCACATAAATCGTTATTTTAAAGCAAAGTATTAGCTTTTGCACTTGTTCAATTAAAGTTTGCTTACTTCGAAGTATGTAATCGTCCGGAATATTTTTTTTTGTCAAAACTATAACGTAATTTGTTCTTTTGAGCTTGAATATAGAGTTTTCATTACGTTTTAAAGTAGTTTACTCTACTCTAAGCCTAGAATCAAACAGAGTAATCCGCTTTTGTTAAAACTGATACATAATTTGCTCTTATTTTCGAGAATAAGACGTTTTCAATATGCTTGATAAAATTTTTCTTGTTTATAACAAGGAATCGTTTAAAATAAGCTGTATTTGCCTAAACTGATACGTAATTTGATATTTATGCATGGATACGAAGTTTTCAGTTTCTTTGACGTGAAATTTCTTGTTGCAAAAGGTAATACTTTGCTTTAAAACAACGCTTTATATAGTAATATGTGGTTTTGCATCTGCCTCATAAAAGTTCATTAATTTCGAATCATAAATTCGTTTGAAATAAACAGTGCTGGTCAAAACTATAACGTAAATTATTTCTTTGAGACGAAATTTAAAGTTTTCATTAAGTTTTATACAAGTTTGCTCTATTCTAAGCAAAGGAGTAATCAGGATAGATTGCTTTTATCTAGAGTAATATATAATTTGCAGTTTTCAGCCAGAATAAGACGTTTTTAATCTTTTTAATGTAAGTTTTCGTGTTCAAAACAAAGGATCGTCTAAAAGAAGCAGTTTTTGTCCAGACTAAAACGTAATTCGAATTTCTGTGCCTGAATAAGGAGTTTTCAGTTTCTTTGATGTAAGGTTTCTTGTTTGTAACAATGAATTAACAAAAATAATTGGTTTTTATCCAAACTGTGGCATGAATCAGCTTTAAGACTATAACGCAAATCTTTTGTTTTGTGCTAAAATAAGACGTTTTTAGTCAGTTTGATGTAAGTTTTCTTGTTGAAAGCAAAAGATCGTCTAAAATAAGCCGTTTTTGTTTGAACTGATGAACAATTCAGACTGAGAGTCAACAAAAATAATTTATTTTAATCCAAACTGATACTTTTTGACTCTATAAGAGTCCTATAAGAGTCCGAGATACGCCGTTCTCGTCAAGTCTATAACGTAATTCGTTTTTTTGTGTCAGAATACGACGTTTTCTGTCTGTTTAATATAAGTTTTTAATAATAATAATAATAATAATAACAATAATAATAATAATAATAATAATAATAATAATAATAATAATAATAATAATAATACTAATAATAGTAATAATAATAATAATAATAATAAAAATAATAATAGTAATAAAAGTAAGCTTAGTTTTCTAAGCAAAAATGAAGCTTATTTTGTGTTATATAAGCGTTTTCTCATTTGTATGCAAGAAATCATCTGTGATCTGTGTTTTTAGGCAAAAAATTGTCTAAAATTAATAACTCATTTTAAAACTGGTATAAAAACATTTACTATACAAAAGTTAATAATAATAATAATAGTAATAAAAGAAATAATAATAATAGTAATAATAATAATAATAATAATGATAATAATACTTATAATAATGAATTTCTTTCTAAATTAATGCTTAGTTTTTCTAAGCAAAAATGATGCTTATTTTGTGTTATCTGAGCGTTTTCTCATTTCTATGCAAGAGATCATCTGTGATCTGTGTTTTTAGGCAAAAAATTGTCTAAAATTAATATCTCATTTTAAAACTGGTATAAAAACATTTACTATACAAAAGTTATAATCGGTTTTTAATAATAATAATATTAATGATAATAATAATAATAATAATAATAATAATAATAATAGTAATAATAATAATAATAATAATAAAAATAATAATAATAGTAGTAATAAAAGTAAGCTTAGTTTTCTAAGCAAAAATGAAGCTTATTTTGTGTTATATGAGCGTTTTCTCATTTCTATGCAAAAGATCATGTGTGATCTGTGTTTTTAGGCAATCTAAGCCATTTTATAGTTTTTAGGCAAGAAATTGGCTAAAATTAATCACTCATTTTAAAACTGGTATAAAAACAATACTATACAAAAGTTATAATCGGTTTTTAATAATAATAATAATAATAATAATAATAATAATAATAATAATAATAATAATAATAATAATAATAATAATAATAATAATAATAATAATAATAATAATAATAATAATAATAATAATAATAATAATAATAATAATAATAATAATAATAATAATAATAATAATAATAATAATAACAATAATAATAATAGTATTAAAATTAAGCTTAGTTTTCTAAGCAAAAATGAAACTTATTTTGTGTGTTATATGAGTGTTTTCTCATTTCTATGCAAGAAATCATCTGTGATCTGTGTTTTTAGGCAAGAAATTGTCTAAAATTAATAACTCATTTTAAAACTGGTATAAAAACATTTACTATACAAAAGTTAATAATAATAATAATAGTAATAAAAGAAATAATAATAATAGTAATAATAATAATAATAATAATGATAATAATACTTATAATAATGAATTTCTTTCTAAATTAATGCTTAGTTTTTCTAAGCAAAAATGATGCTTATTTTGTGTTATCTGAGCGTTTTCTCATTTCTATGCAAGAGATCATCTGTGATCTGTGTTTTTAGGCAAAAAATTGTCTAAAATTAATATCTCATTTTAAAACTGGTATAAAAACATTTACTATACAAAAGTTATAATCGGTTTTTAATAATAATAATATTAATGATAATAATAATAATAATAATAATAATAATAATAATAGTAATAATAATAATAATAATAATAAAAATAATAATAATAGTAGTAATAAAAGTAAGCTTAGTTTTCTAAGCAAAAATGAAGCTTATTTTGTGTTATATGAGCGTTTTCTCATTTCTATGCAAAAGATCATGTGTGATCTGTGTTTTTAGGCAATCTAAGCCATTTTATAGTTTTTAGGCAAGAAATTGGCTAAAATTAATCACTCATTTTAAAACTGGTATAAAAACAATACTATACAAAAGTTATAATCGGTTTTTAATAATAATAATAATAATAATAATAATAATAATAATAATAATAATAATAATAATAATAATAATAATAATAATAATAATAATAATAATAATAATAATAATAATAATAATAATAATAATAATAATAATAATAATAATAATAATAATAATAATAATAATAATAATAATAACAATAATAATAATAGTATTAAAATTAAGCTTAGTTTTCTAAGCAAAAATGAAACTTATTTTGTGTGTTATATGAGTGTTTTCTCATTTCTATGCAAGAAATCATCTGTGATCTGTGTTTTTAGGCAAGAAATTGTCTAAAATTAATAACTCATTTTAAAACTGGTATAAAAACATTTACTATACAAAAGTTAATAATAATAATAATACTTTTAATAAGGAAAAACGGAGCTTATTTTGTGTGTTACATGAGCGTTTTCTCATTTCTATGCAAAAGATCATGTGTGATCTGTGTTTTTAGGCAATCTAAGCCATTTTATAGTTTTTAATATTTAACAAAAATTTGCTTTAAAATAAAATGTTTGAAAAACTGAAATTAAACTAAATTAATTGTGTCTAACACTTTAGTAGAGGAAAAAAGAGAAGACATAAAAGTCACTAAAGTCTTAGAGTTGTCTTTAGTCGTCATATTAATAACAATAACATTTATAATAACAATACTAGTAGTACTAAATTTGCTTATATGCAAGCGCCTAATTAAGATAACAGTTTTTTTTGTTTTTTGCTTATATCTCGAAAACAGTTACACCTATCAATTTTTACCTTTTCACCAAAATTACAGGTGATAAAATTTCCTACAAAATAGTTATTTGCATTTTTCATGTAGAACTAACCATAAGCGAGATATAAGTTTAAAAATAATTAATAATTAAAAAAAATGTGTTTTAACAGAAAATGTCTTGTGATTTAAAATACACTTAATTTATTGGGTCCAATACTTAATTAGAAGAAAAAGGAGGTGACAGTAAATGCTGCATTTTCGTCTTCGTCTTAAACAATAAAAACTGAATTACATTTTTGTTCAGTAACTGTCGTCGAAGACGAAAATGCAGCATTTACAAACGTCTCTAAAAACTTCAGTGACTTTTATGTCACCTCCTTTTTTTTCTAATAAAGTATTGGACCCAATAAATTAAGTGTATTTTAAATCACAAGGCATTTTCTGTTAAAGCACTTTTGTTTTAAATATTAATTATTTTCAAACTTATATCTCGCTTATGGTTAGTCGTACATGAAAAATGCAAATAACTATTTTGTAGGAAATTTTATCAGCTTTAATTTTAGTAAAAAGATAAAAATTGATAGGAGTAACTGTTTTCGAGATATACGCTAGAAACCAAAAAACTGTTACCTTAATTAAGCGCTTGCATATAAGCAAATTTAGTACTATTAGTATTATTATTATTAATGTTATTGTTATTAATATGACGACTAAAAACGACTCTGAAGACATTAGTGACCTTTATGTCTTCTCCTTTTTCCTCTACTAAAGTGTTAGACACAATTAATTTGGTTTAATTTTAGTTTTTCAAACATTTTATTTTAAAGCAAATTTTTGTTAAAGATTATTTATATCCAACTCTATAACTCGCTTATGGTTGGTCCTACAAAAAAACGCAAATAACTATTTTGTAGGAAATTTTATCAGCTTGAATTTTGAAAAAAAGATAAAAATTGATAGGAGTAACTGTTTTCGAGATATAAGCAAGAAACAAAAAACTGTTACCTTAATTAAGCGTTTGCATATAAGCAAATTTAGTACTTTTAGTATTATTATTATTAATGTTATTGTTATTAATATGACGACTAAAGACGACTCTGAAACATTTAGTGACTTTATGTCTTCTCCTTTTTCTTCTACTAAAGTGTTAGACACAATTAATTTAGTTTAATTCCGGTTTTTCAAGCATTTTATTTTAAAGCAAATTTTTGTTAAATATTATTTATGTCTAACTCTATAACTCGTTTATGCTTGGTCATACAAGAAAAATGTAAATAACTATTTTGTTGGAAATTTTATCAGCTTTAATTTTGGAAGAAAGATAAAATTTGATAGGAGTAACTCTTTTCGAGATATAAGCAAAAAACCAATAAGAAAACTGTAACTGTTACTGAACAAAAATGTAATTCAGTTTTCAATGTTTGAGACGAAGATGAAAATGCAGCATTTACAAACGACTCTAAAAACTTCAGTGACTTTTATGTCACCTCCTTTTTTTTCTAATAAAGTATTGGACCCAATAAATTAAGTGTATTTTAAATCACAAGGCATTTTTTCTGTTAAAGCACTTTTGTTTTAAATATTAATTATTTTCAAACTTATATCCCGCTTATGGTTAGTCGTACATGAAAAATGCAAATAACTATTTTGTAGAAAATTTTATCAGCTTTAATTTTAGTAAAAAGATAAAAATTGATAGGAGTAACTATTTTCGAGATATAAGCTAGAATCCAAAAAACTGTTACCTTAATTAAGCGCTTGCATATAAGCAAATTTAGTACTATTAGTATTATTATTATTAATGTTATTGTTATTAATATGACGACTAAAGACGACTCTGAAACATTCAGTGACTTTTATGTCTTCTCCTTTTTCCTCTACTAAAGTGTTAGACACAATTAATTTAGTTTAATTTCAGTTTTTCAAACATTTTATTTTAAAGCAAATTTTTGTTAGATATTATTTATATCCATCTCTATAACTCGCTTATGCTTGGTCCTACAAGAAAAATGCAAATAATTACTTTGTTGGAAATTTTATCAGCTTTAATTTTGAAAGAAAGATAAAATTTGATAGGTGTAACGGTTTTCGAGATATAAGCAAAAAACCAATAAGAAAACTGTAACTGTTACTGAACAAAAATGTAATTCAGTTTTCAATGTTTGAGACGAAGACGAAAATGCAGCATTTAAAAACGACTCTGAAGACTTCAGTGACTTTTATGTCACCTCCTTTTTCTTCTAATAAAGTATTGGACCCAATAAATTAAGTGTATTTTAAATCACAAGGCATTTTCTGTTAAAGCACTTTTGTTTTAAATATTAATTATTTTCAAACTTATATCTCGCTTATGGTTAGTCGTACATGAAAAATGCAAATAACTATTTTGTAGGAAATTGTATCAGCTTTAATTTTAGTAAAAAGATAAAAATTGATAGGAGTAACTGTTTTCGAGATATAAGCTAGAAACCAAAAAACTGTTACCTTAATTAAGCGCTTGCATATAAGCAAATTTAGTACTATTAGTATTATTATTATTAATGTTATTGTTATTAATATGACGACTAAAGACGACTCTGAAACATTCAGTGACTTTTATGTCTTCTCCTTTTTCCTCTACTAAAGTGTTAGACACAATTAATTTAGTTTAATTTCAGTTTTTCAAACATTTTATTTTAAAGCAAATTTTTGTTAAAGATTATTTATATCCAACTCTATAACTCGCTTATGGTTGGTCTTACAAAAGAAATGCAAATAACTATTTTGTAGGAAATTTTATCAGCTTTAATTTTGAAAAAAAGATAAAAATTGATAGGAGTAATTGTTTTCGAGATATAAGCAAAAAACCAAAGTAAAAACTGTTACAGTTACTGAACAAAAATGTAATTCAGTTTTCAATGTTTGAGACGAAGTCGAAAATGCAGCATTTAAAAACGACTCTGAAGACTTCAGCGACTTTTATGTCACCTCCTTTTTTTTCTAATAAAGTATTGGACCCAATAAATTAAGTGTATTTTAAATCACAAGACATTTTCTGTTAAAGCACTTTTGTTTTAAATATTAATTATTTTCAAACTTATGTCTCGCTTATGGTTAGTCGTACATGAAAAATGCAAATAACTATTTTGTAGGAAATTTTATCAGCTTTAATTTTAGTAAAAAGATAAAAATTGATAGGAGTAACTGTTTTCGAGATATAAGCAAGAAACCAAAAAACTGTTACCTTAATTAAGCGATTGCATATAAGCAAATATAGTACTATTAGTATTATTATTATTAATGTTATTGTTATTAATATGACGACTAAAGACGACTCTGAAACCTTAAGTGACCTTTATGTCTTTTTCTTTTTCCTCTACTAAAGTGTTAGACACAATTAAATTAGTTTAATTTCAGTTTTTCAAACATTTTATTTTAAAGCAAATTTTTGTTAAATATTATTCATATCCAACTCTATAACTCGCATATGGTTGGTCCTACAGGAAAAATGCAAATAACGATTTTGTAGAAAATTTTATCAGCTTTAATTTTGAAAGAAAGATAAAAATTGATAGGAGTAACTGTTTTCGAGATATAAGCTAGAAACCAAAAAACTGTTACCTTAATTAAGCGCTTGCATATAAGCAAATCTAGTACTATTAGTATTATTATTATTAATGTTATTGTTATTAATATGACGACTAAAAACGACTCTGAAAACTTTAGTGACCTTTATGTTTTTTCCTTTTTCCTCTACTAAAGTGTTAGACAAAATTAATTTAGTTTAATTTTAGTTTTTCAAACATTTTATTTTAAAGCAAATTTTTGTTAAAGATTATTTATATCTAACTCTATAACTCGCTTATGGTTGGTCCTACAAAAAAATGCAAATAATTATTTTGTAGGAAATTTTATCAGCTTTAATTTTGAAAGAAAGATAAAAATTGATAGGAGTAACTGTTTTCAAGATATAAGCAATAAACCAATAAGAAAACTGTAACTGTTACTGAACAAAAATGTAATTCAGTTTTCAATGTTTGAGACAAAGACGAAAATACAGCATTTAAAATCGACTATGAAGACTTCAGTGACTTTTATGTCACCTCCTTTTTCTTGTAATAAAGTATTGGACCCAATAAATTAAGTGTATTTTAAATCACAAGACATTTTCTGTTAAAGCACTTTTTTTTTAAATATTAATTATTTTCAAATTTCTATCTCGCTTAAGAAACCAATAAGAAAACTGTAACTGTTACTGAACAAAAATATAATTCAGTTTTCAATGTTTGAGACAAAGACGAAAATGCAGCATTTAAAATCGACTCTGAAGACTTCAGTGACTTTTATGTCACCTCCTTTTTCTTCTAATAAAGTATTGGACCCATTAAATTAAGTGTATTTTAAATCACAAGACATTTTCTGTTAAAGCACTTATTTTTTAAATATTAATTATTTTCAAATTTACATCTCGCTTATGGTTAGTCCTATATGAAAAATGCAAATAACTATTTTGTAGAAAATTTTATCAGCTTTAATTTTAGTAAAAAGATAAAAATTGATAGGAGTAACTGTTTTCGAGATATAAGCAAGAAACCAAAAAACTGTTACATTAATTAAGCGTTTGCATATAAGCAAATTTAGTACTATTAGTATTATTATTATTAATGTTATTGTTATTAATATGACGATTAAAGACAACTTTGAAACCTTTAGTGACTTTTATGTCTTCTCCTTTTTTCTCTACT
Organism: Tribolium castaneum; assembly: GCF_031307605.1. NCBI lineage: Eukaryota > Metazoa > Arthropoda > Insecta > Coleoptera > Tenebrionidae > Tribolium > Tribolium castaneum. The sequence goes on from NC_087399.1 coordinate 13,495,317, forward strand.
AAAGTGTTAGACACAATTAATTTAGTTTAATTTCAGTATTTCAAACATTTTATTTTAAAGCAAATTTTTGTTAAATATTATTTATATCCATCTCTATAACTCGCTTATGCTTGGTCCTACAAGAAAAATGCAAATAATTATTTTGTAGGAAATTTTATCAGCTTCAGTTTTAGTAAAAAGATAAAAGTTGATAGGAGTAACTTGATAGGACGACTAAAAACGACTCTGAACACTTTGGTGACTTTAATGTCTTCTCCTTTTTCCTATACTAAAGTGTTAGACTCAATTAATTTAGTTTAATTTTCGTTTTTCAAACATTTTATTTTAAAGCAAATTTTTGTTAAAGATTATTTATATCCAACTCTATAACTCGCTTATGGTTGGTCTTACAAAAGAAATGCAAATAACTATTTTGTAGGAAATTTTATCAGCTTTAATTTTGAAAAAACGATAAAAATTGATAGGAGTAATTGTTTTCGAGATATAAGCAAAAAACCAAAGTGAAAACTGTTACAGTTACTGAACAAAAATGTAATTCAGTTTTCAATGTTTGAGACGAAGACGAAAATGCAGCATTTAAAAACGACTCTGAAGACTTCAGTGACTTTTATGTCACCTTTTTTTTCTTCTAATAAAGTATTGGACCCAATAAATTAAGTGTATTTAGAATCACAAGACATTTTCTGTTAAAGCACTTTTTTTTTAAATATTAATTATTTTCATACTTATATCTCGCTTATGGTTAGTCCTACATAAAAAATGCAAATAACTATTTTGTAGGAAATTTTATCAGCTTTAATTTTAGTAAAAAGATAAAAATTGATAGGAGTAGCTGTTTTCGAGATATAAGCAAGAAACTGTTACCTTAATTAAGCGCTTGCATATAAGCAAATTTAGTAATATTAGTATTATTATTATTAATGTTATTGTTATTAATATGACGACTAAAAACGACTCTCAAGACTTCGGTGACTTTTATGTCTTCTCCTTTTTCCTCTACTAAAGTGTTAGTCTTAATTAATTTAGTTTAATTTCGGATTTTCAAACATTTTATTTTAAAGCAAATTTTTGTTAAAGATTATTTATATCCAACTCTATAACTCGCTTATGGTAGGTCCTACAAAAAAAATGCAAATAACGATTTTGTAGGAAATTTTATCAGCTTTAATTTTGAAAAAAAGATAAAAATTGATAGGAGTAACAGTTTTCGAGATATAAGCAAAAATCCAATAAGAAAACTGTAACTGTTACTGAACAAAAATATAATTCAGTTTTCAATGTTTAAGACAATGACGAAAATGCAGCATTTAAAATCGACTCTGAAGACTTCAGTGACTTTTATGTCACCTACTTTTTCTTCTAATAAAGTATTGGACCCATTAAATTAAGTGTATTTCAAATCACAAGACATTTTCTGTTAAAGCACTTTTTCTTTAATTATTAATTATTTTCAAACTTATATCTCGCCTATAGATAGTTCTACATAAAAAATGCATATAACTATTTTGTTGGAAATTTTATCAGCTTTAATTTTAGTGAAAAGTTAAAAATTGATAGGAGTAACTGTTTTCGAGATATAAGCAAGAAACCAAAAAACTGTTACCTTAATTAAGGGCTTGCAAATAAGCAAATTTAGTACTAAAAACAACTCTGAAGACTTTGGTGACTTTTATGTCACCTCCTTTTTCTTCTAATAAAGTATTGGACCCATTAAATTAAGTGTATTTTAAATCACAAGACATTTTCTGTTAAAGCACTTTTTCTTTAATTATTAATTATTTTCAAACTTATATCTCGCTTATGGTTAGTTCTACATAAAAAATGCATATAACTATTTTGTAGGAAATTTTATCAGCTTTAATTTTAGTGAAAAGTTAAAAATTGAAAGGAGTAACTGTTTTCGAGATATAAGCAAGAAACCAAAAAACTGTTACCTTAATTAAGGGCTTGCATATGAGCAAATTAAGTACTAAAAACAACTCTGAAGACTTTGGTGACTTTTATGTCACCACCTTGTTCTTCTAATAAAGTATTGGACCCATTAAATTAAGTGTATTTTAAATCACAAGACATTTTCTGTTAAAGAACTTTTTCTTTAATTATTAATTATTTTCAAACTTATATCTCGCTTATGGTTAGTTCTACATAAAAAATGCATATAACTATTTTGTAGGAAATTTTATCAGCTTTAATTTTAGTAAAAAGTACTTTATTAGAAGAAAAAGGAGGTGACATAAAAATCACTGAAGTCTTCAGAGTCGATTTTAAATGCTGCATTTTCGTCTTTGTCTCAAACATTGAAAACTGAATTATATTTTTGTTCAGTAACAGTTACAGCTTTCTTATTGGATTTTTGCTTATATCTCAAAAACTGTTACTCCTATCAATTTTTATCTTTTTTTCAAAATTAATGCTGATAAAATTTCCTACAAAATCGTTATTTGCATTTTTTTTGTAGGACCAACCATAAGCGAGTTATAGAGTTGGATATAAATAATATATAACAAAAATTTGCTTTAACAGAAAATGTCTTGTGATTTAAAATACACTTAATTTATTGGGTCCAATACTTAATTGCTAATGCTAATGTGCTATAAATAAGGTGTTACAATTTTGTGCTGTAAATAAGGTGTTGTGCATTTTGTGCTATAAACGACAGTTTTTTAATTTTTCGTTAATTATTTGTGGTAATAACTTAATAAGTGACTAAGGTTTAAGGTTATGTTAAACTGTAGTCAATAGCGTTTTGCATTTCTTTTGGACTTTCAAACATTTATACTTTACACAAAGAGTTATACTGATATAAATGACGTGATCAATGCTCGTACTATAACCAATAATCCAATTTTGTGCTACTTTTTATGAACATTAGTTTTTACATGTAAATTTCATATCAGAGGCGTACGCTCCTAGAATTGCTGATAATAATTATTATTCTATCCTCTGTTCCTTTTGTGTCCTTTCCGTGGCCTACCTGTGCTTGTTTTTTTATTTTGAGTCACTACGAACGGCCGCGTAGTGTGAAGCGTGTGTCCTTGTCTTTATTCCCTTGCCTGATTGTATTTATCAACTCACTCATAATGAGTGTCTGCTATAAATGCAAAAGTAGCGTCGTGAATTCTATCGCTTGCTTAAATTGCAAAAAAGCGTATCACCCCAGTTGCTTAAGAGCCTTTAAAAACTATTCTGCGATTGGTCAAGATCTGACATCAATAAGTGCATGCCCTTGTTGCGATAAATTAAAATCTTTACAAAATCCCACTTCTCCGACTCTCAATATCTCTACTAATACTATATTTGAAGACCTTGGTATCCTAAAGCAAGAAACCGACTTAATAAAAAAAACTCTTGATGATTTAAAAATGCTTATAACTGAATCACCGACTACTGTTTGTACTTTTGATAAAATAGATGAATATGTACGCAAAAGTTTTGATGATCTTGAAAGCAAATTAATTTCTTTGTTAAAGGATACTCTTAATCGTGAAATTGAGAAATTAAAAAATTCAATAAAAAACGAAGTAATAGCAGAAATCTCTACTAATTTGAACCGTACCAATGATAATATTAAAACTGCCAACTCTTCTGATTTAACTTTGAAATCTACAAATTCAAAGAATGTAAGTACCCAGTCCGTGTCTAAGACGAACAGATATAAAGTTCGTATATTTGCTGATCAAAAAGGACGTCATTGTATAGACTTATTAGAAACTTATATTCCAGTTAGCAAATATGTAATCCAATCCGTAGTAAAACTTTATTCCTCGTTACAAGAGCTTCTTAAAACTGAAAACAACAACGAGCAACTTGGCAATAATGATTTTGTTGTAATATACGCTGGAAATCATGAAGCACAAAAAGGAAAAATCCCTGATGAAAATACTCTAAATGAACTTATCAATCATAAATTTTTAAATACAAATATCATTCTTATCGGATGTCCATATTTTGTTAATCGTCCCATTTTGAATAATTTTGTTTATGAATTGAATTGTAATTTTTATAATGTGGCTAAAAATAATAAGAACATATATTACTTAGACTCAAACGATAAAATTTTTGATCAATTCAAGACGGATAACTTTGTAATAAATAAAGCTATTAAAAGGTGCATTATAAGAAACCTGGGCGACCTAATCACTGAGTGCCAAGACCATACAAATAGATCTGCAGTTGAACAAAATCCAGTAGCAACGTTTCTTGACACATCTCTGCCATCAGTTGATAAATCTGACTCTCAGTCTTTTTAAATCGCTTCGTCTGTTTACAGCCCTCACATTCTAAAATATCTATATCAATCAATAAAAAAACTGTCAATAGTTTTCATGGCATCTACCAAAATGTTAGGGGATTAAAATCAAAATCAGTTACATTTTTTAATTCATTTTTATCTACGTCTGATGAATTTGATTTAATTGTTATTACTGAGTCTTGGTTAGATGACACCGTCTTGGATGGTGAATTGTTTTCTGATAATTATTATGTTTTTCGTCGGGACAGAGATCTCCGCCACCTGGGTATCCATAGAGGTGGTGGTGTGCTTATAGCAGTTAATAACAAATATAACTGTCGTCAACTCGATATATCTAATATTAGTCGTAGAAGTTCTCCTGCTATTGATCTGGTTGCAATAAAAATAAATGTAACAAGTTATCAACATCTCTTCGTGTTTGTAGTCTACATTCCTCCTTCTATTTCCTTTAGTGATTTTGACAATTTTTTTGATCTTCTTAATAATTTTGACGAGATTAATAATGACAATTATTGCAAAAAAAGCAAATTTTGATTGTCTATACACTACTTTACAGGTAGTTGATTGGTCCGAACTGGAGAAGTTTAGCGATGTGAATGAGGCATGTCGAGTTTTTTATGAAACCCTCTACAATTGTTTTGAGTTATCTGTTCCAAAACTATTTTGTCGTAAAAACTACCGCACATTTCCTACTTGGTTCAACACTGACATTATCAATTGTCTACGTCGTAAATCTAACATTTTAAAGAAATATCGTCGAACTAAAAATATGCATTTCTATGAGGAGTTTAAGAAACTTCGATCTCTTTCAAAATCCCTAATAACTACTGCCTATTCTCAATACATCGGCCACATGGAAAACACTATCTCCAAAGATCCAAAGAAATTCTGGTCTTTTGTTCAAGCTAAAAAGCGTAACTCTAGAATTCCGGGTGTGTTGTATCATAATGGTAATGCAATATCAAATCCTAATGATATAGTAAATAGTTTCGCTAAATTCTTCAAAAGTGTTTTTTCTGACATGACATTGACTTCAGATAGTCCCTCGATGATGACGAATCTAAATAGTTTTATTACTGTAAACGAGATTAATGAGCATGAAATAATCCGGGTATTAAAGCGATCTAAAGACACACTTACTGCTGGTTGCGATGGTATCCCCAGCTTTTTATTAAGGGATTGTGCACATATTTTTTCTAAACCACTCGTATACATTTTTAATTTAATATTGCAAACTTCGACGTTTCCTAACATATGGAAAATAGCACACGTTTGTCCTGTCTTCAAAACGGGTGATATAACACAAATTCAAAACTACAGGCCAATTTCAATCTTGTGTAATTTCTCGAAAGTTTTTGAGTCAATTATTTACGACCGCATCTACTCTTCTGTAATAAGATTTATATCACCTTCGCAGCATGGATTTGTTGAAAAAAGATCAACTGTTACAAATCTAGCCTGTTTTACTCAGTTCATATCGGACGCTTTGGACAGAAAAGGTCAGGTTGAAGTCATTTATATGGACTTTAAAAAAGCATTTGATCAAATTGATCATCATCTGTTATTGTTAAAACTTGATCAGTATGGTTTCTCCGGTTCTTTGCTATCCCTAATAAAATCTTATCTTGCTAATCGAGAGCAAAGGGTTAAATATCGTAACTACATTTCGGATAGTTACGTTGCAACTTCGGGTGTGCCGCAAGGTTCCAATCTTGGACCCTTATTATTTTTGCTTTTCATTAATGATATATGTGGTTCTTTATCAACATGCGCTAAACTTCTCTTTGCCGATGATCTTAAAATTTACACAGAAATAAAATCTATAGAGGACTGCCTCACTTTACAGAACAATATTAACGCAGTAGTAAAATGGTGTAATGAAAATCGCCTTTATCTAAACCCATCCAAATGTAACGTTATGTCTTACACTAAAAAGCGCGAATTCCTTGAATTTGTTTATGATATTTCGTCCGTAACACTGCATCGTACCTTTATTATTAAAGATTTGGGAGTTATTTTCGATACTGAACTCGCATTCAGTGAGCATATTAGGGATGTTACGGCTAGAGCGATTAAGTCATATGGATTCATCTATAGAAATTGTCGAGATTTTAAGAACTTATTAGTTATGAAGACCCTATTCTTCTCGTTAGTTAGAAGCAAACTGGAATACGGCGCACTTATTTGGCACCCGATTTATAAAATCCATATAGATCAACTCGAAAACATACAGCGACGATTCCTAAAATTCCTAGTTTTTATAATAGATGGAAATTATCCTATAAGGGGCTATGACCAGAACTTGCTTTTGAATAGATTCGGTCTCCAATCTTTACATTTTCGCCGTATTTGTATTATAATTAAATTTCTGTATAATTTAATTAATAATAACATCGACTGTTCTTGGCTATTAAATATGTTAAATTTTGCTGTTCCACGTTTAAACTCCAGACAAGCCATGACATTTTATCCTATAGCGAGAAGGACCAATGTAGCTGATAAGTCTCCTATCGTATTAATGACTACCCTATTTAATAATGTATGTAAAGACGGTGATATCAACTATGATTCGTGGCGGAAGATTGTTTCGTCTATATCATTAGTATAGTATTAGTGTAGTTCTAAGTTTTTGTATATATTTACTGTAAATGGGATTCCTGTAGTAAATAAAGGCTTATTATTATTATTATTATTATTATTATTATTAATTAGAAGAAAAAGGAGGTGACAGTAAATGCTGCATTTTCGTCTTCGTCTCAAACATTGAAAACTGAATTACATTTTTGTTCAGTAACTGTAACAGTTTTCACTTTGGTTTTTTGCTTATATCTCGAAAACAGTTACTCCTATCAATTTTTATCTCTCGTCCAAAATTAATGCTGATAAAATTTTCTACAAAATAGTTATTTGCATTTTTCTTGTAGGACCAGCCATAAGCGAGTTATAGAGTTGGATATAAATAATATATAACAAAAATTTGCTTTAAAATAAAATGTTTGAAAAACTGAAATTAAACTAAATTAATTGTGTCTAACACTCTAGTAGAGGAAAGAGGAGGAGACATAAAAGTCACTAAAGTCTTAGAGTTGTCTTTAATCGTCATATTAATTACAATAACATTTATAATAACAATACTAGTACTACTAAATTTGCTTATATGCAAGCGCTTAATTAAGGTAACAGTTTTTTTGTTTTTTGCTTATATCTCGAAAACAGTTACTCCTATCAATTTTTACATTTTCACCAAAATTAAAGGTGATAAAATTTCCTACAAAATAGTTATTTGCATTTTTTATGTAGAACTAACCATAAGCGAGATATAAGTTTGAAAATAATTAATAATTAAAAAAAAATGTGTTTTAACAGAAAATGTTTTGTGATTTAAAATACACTTAATTTTATGGGTCCAATACTTAATTAGAAAAAAAAGGAGGTGACAGTAAATGCTGCATTTTCGTCTTCGTCTCAAACATTGAAAACTGAATTACATTTTTGTTCAGTAACAGTTACAGTTTTCTTATTGGTTTTTTGCTTATATCTCGAAAACAGTTACTCCTATCAATTTTTATCTTTCTTTCAAAATTAAAGCTGATAAAATTTTCTACAAAATAGTTATTCACATTTTTTTTGTAGGACCAACCATAAGCGAGTTATAGAGTTGGATATAAATAATCTTTAACAAAAATTTGCTTTAAAATAAAATGTTTGAAAAACCGAAATTAAACTAAATTAATTGTGTCTAACACTTTAGTAGAGGAAAAAGAAGAATACATAAAAGTCACCAAAGTCTTCAGAGTTGTTTTTAGTACTAAATTTGCTTATATGCAAGCCCTTAATTAAGGTAACAGTTTTTTGGTTTCTTGCTTATATCTCGAAAACAGTTACTCCTATCAATTTTTATCTTTTCACTAAAATTAAAGCTGATAAAATTTCCTACAAAATAGTTATTTGCATTTTTCATGTAGGACTAACCATAAGCGAGATATAAGTTTGAAAATAATTAATATTTAAAAAAAAATGTGCTTTAACAGAAAATGTCTTATGATTTAAAATACACTTAATTTATTGGGTCCAATACTTTATTAGAAGAAAAAGGAGGTGACACAAAGGTCACTGAAGTTTTTAGAGTCGTTTGTAAATGATACATTTTTGTCTTCGTCTCAAACATTGAAAACTGAATTACATTTTTGTTCAGTAACTGTAACAGTTTTCACTTTGGTTTTTTGCTTATATCTCGAAAACATTTACTCTTATCAATTTTTATCTTTCTTTCAAAATTAAAGCTGATAAAATTTCCTACAAAATAGTTAAATGCATTTCTTTTGTAGGACCTACCGTAAGCGAGTTAAAGAGTTAGATATAAATAATCTTTAACAAAAATTTGCTTTAAAATTAAATGTTTGAAAAACTGAAATTAAACTAAATTAATTGTGTCTAACACTTTAGTAGAGGAAAAAGGAAAAGACATAAAAGTCACTAAAGGTTTCAAAGTCGTGTTTAGTAGTCATATTAATAACAATAACATTAATAATAATAATACTAATAGTACTATATTTGCTTATATGCAAGCGCTTAATTAAGGTAACAGTTTTTTGGTTTCTTGCTTATATCTCGAAAACAGTTACTCCTATCAATTTTTATCTTTTTACTAAAATTAAAGCTGATAAAATTTCCTACAAAATAGTTATTTGCATTTTTCATGTAGGACTAACTATAAGCGAGATATAAGTTTGATAATAATTAATATTTAAAAAAAAAGTGCTTTAACAGAAAATGCCTTGTGATTTAAAATACAATAAAAACATTTACTATACAAACGTTATAATCGGTTTTTAATAATAATAATAATAATAATAATAATAATAATAATAATAATAATAGTAATAAAAGTAATAATAATAATAATAATAATAATAATAATACTTATAATAATGAATTTCTTTCTAAATTAAAGCTTAGTTTTTCTAAGGAAAAATAAAGCTTATTTTGTGTTATCTGAGCGTTTTCTCATTTCTATGCAAGAGATCATCTGTGATCTGTGTTTTTAGGCAAGAAATTGTCTAAAATTAAAAACTCATTTTAAAACTGGAATAAAAACATTTACTATACAAAAGTTATAGTCGGTTTTTAATAATAATAATATTAATAATTATTTTAATATTAATTTAGTTTAATTTCGGTTTTTCAAACATTTTATTTTATATCAAATTTTTGTTAAAGATTATTTATATCCAACTCTATAACTCGCTTATGGTTGGTCCTACAAAAAAATGCAAAAAACTATTTTGTAAAAAATTTTATCAGCTTTAAATTTGATGGAAAGATAAAAATTGATAAGAGTAACTGTTTTCGAGATATAAGCAAAAAACCAAAGTGAAAACTGTAACAGTTACTAAACAAAAATGTAATTCAGTATTTAATGTTTAAGACGAAGACGAAAATGCAGCATTTACTGTCACCTCCTTTTTCTTCTAATTAAGTATTGGACCCAATAAATTAAGTGTATTTTAAATCACAAGACATTTTCTGTTAAAGCACATTTTTTTTAATTATTAATTATTTTCAAACTTATATCTTGCTTATGGTTAGTTCTACATGAAAAATGCAAATAACGATTTTGAAGGAAATTTTATCAGCTTTAATTTTGGTGAAAAGGTAAAAATTGATAGGAGTAACTGTTTTCGAGATATAAGCAAACAACGAAAAAACTGTTACCTTAATTAAGCGCTTGCATATAAGCAAATTTAGTACTAATAGTATTGTTATTATTAATGTTATTGTTATTAATATGACGACTAAAGACGATTCTGAAGACTTTAGTGACTTTTATGTCTCCTCCTTTTTCCTCTACTAAAGTGTTAGACACAATTAATTTAGTTTAATTTCGGATTTTCAAACATTTTATTTTAAAGCAAATTTTTGTTTAATATTATTTATATCCAACTCTATAACTTGCTTATGCTTGGTCCTACAAGAAAAATGTAAATAACTATTTTGGTGTTTTTGAGATATAAGCAAAAAACCAAAGTGAAAACTGTTACAGTTACTGAACAAAAATGTAATTCAGTTTTCAATGTTTGAGACGAAGACGAAAATGCAGCATTTGAAAACGACTCTGAAGACTTCAGTGCCTATTATGTCACCTCCTTTTTTTTCTAATAAAGTATTGGACCCATTAAATTAAGTGTATTTTAAATCACAAGACATTTTCTGTTAAAGCACTTATTTTTTAAATATTAATTATTTTCAAATTTACATCTCGCTTATGGTTGGTCTTACATGAAAAATGCAAATAACTATTTTGTAGGAAATTTTATCAGCTTTAATTTTAGTGAAAAGATAAAAATTGATAGGAGTAACTGTTTTCGAGATATAAGCAAGAAACCAAAAAACTGTTACCTTAATTAAGGGCTTGCATATAAGCAAATTTAGTACTAAAAACAACTCTGAAGACTTTGGTGACTTTTATGTCACCTCCTTTTTCTTCTAATAAAGTATTGGACCCATTAAATTAAGTGTATTTTAAATCACAAGACATTTTCTGTTAAAGCACTTTTTCTTTAAATATTAATTATTTTCAAACTTATATCTCGCTTATGGTTAGTCCTACATGAAAAATGCAAATAACTATTTTGTAGGAAATTTTATCAGCTTTAGTTTTAGTAAAAAGATAAAAATTGATAGGAGTAACTGTTTTCGAGATATAAGCAAGTAACCAAAAAACTGTTACCTTAATAAAGCGCTTGCATATAAGCAAATTTAGTACTATTAGTATTACTATTATTAATGTTATTGTTATTAATATGACGACTAAAAACGACTCTGAAGACTTTGGTGACTTTAATGTCTTCTCCTTTTTCTTATACTAGAGTGTTAGACTCAATTAATTTAGTTTAATTTCGGTTTTTCAAACATTTTATTTTAAAGCAAATTTTTGTTAAAGATTATTTATATCCAACTCTATAACTCGCTTATGGTTGGTCTTACAAAAGAAATGCAAATAACTATTTTGTAGGAAATTTTATCAGCTTTAATTTTGAAATAAAGATAAAAATTGATAGGAGTAATTGTTTTCGAAATATAAGCAAAAAACCAAAGTGAAAACTGTTACAGTTACTGAACAAAAATGTAATTCAGTTTTCAATGTTTGAGACGAAGACGAAAATGCAGCATTTAAAAACGACTCTGAAGACTTCAGTGACTTTTATGCCACCTCCTTTTTCTTCTAATAAAGTATTGGACCCAATAAATTAAGTGTATTTAGAATCACAAGACATTTTCTGTTAAAGCACTTTTTTTTTAAATATTAATTATTTTCAAACTTATATCTCGCTTATGGTTAGTCCTACATAAAAAATGCAAATAACTATTTTGTAGGAAATTTTATCAGCTTTAATTTTAGTAAAAAGATAAAAATTGATAGGAGTAACTGTTTTCGAGATATAAGCAAGTAACCAAAAAACTGTTACCTTAATAAAGCGCTTGCATATAAGCAAATTTAGTACTATTAGTATTACTATTATTAATGTTATTGTTATTAATATGACGACTAAAAACGACTCTGAAGACTTTGGTGACTTTTATGTCTTTTCCTTTTTCTTCTACTAAAGTGTAAGTCTTAATTATTTTAGTTTAATTTCGGATTTTCAAACATTTTATTTTAAAGCAAATTTTTGTTAAGGATTATTATTATATCCAACTCTATAACTCGCTTAAGGTTGGTCTTACAAAAGAAATGCAAATAACTATTTTGTAGGAAATTTTATCAGCTTTAATTTTGAAATAAAGATAAAAATTGATAGGAGTAATTGTTTTCGAAATATAAGCAAAAAACCAAAGTGAAAACTGTTACAGTTACTGAACAAAAATGTAATTCAGTTTTCAATGTTTGAGACGAAGACGAAAATGCAGCATTTAAAAACGACTCTGAAGACTTCAGTGACTTTTATGCCACCTCCTTTTTCTTCTAATAAAGTATTGGACCCAATAAATTAAGTGTATTTAGAATCACAAGACATTTTCTGTTAAAGCACTTTTTTTTTAAATATTAATTATTTTCAAACTTATATCTCGCTTATGGTTAGTCCTACATAAAAAATGCAAATAACTATTTTGTAGGAAATTTTATCAGCTTTAATTTTAGTAAAAAGATAAAAATTGATAGGAGTAACTGTTTTCAAAATATAAGCAAGAAACTGTTACCTTAATTAAGCGCTTGCATATAAGCAAATTTGGTAATATTAGTATTATTATTATTAATGTTATTGTTATTAATATGACGACTAAAAACGACTCTCAAGACTTTGGTGACTTTTATGTCTTTTCCTTTTTCTTCTACTAAAGTGTAAGTCTTAATTATTTTAGTTTAATTTCGGATTTTCAAACATTTTATTTTAAAGCAAATTTTTGTTAAGGATTATTATTATATCCAACTCTATAACTCGCTTAAGGTTGGTCCTACAAAAAAAATGCAAATAACGATTTTGTAGGAAATTTTATCAGCTTTAATTTTGAAGGAAAGATAAAAATTGATAGGAGTAACAGTTTTCGAGATATAAGCAAAAATCCAATAAGAAAACTGTAACTGTTACTGAACAAAAATATAATTCAGTTTTCAATGTATCTTTCAATATATCTCGCTTATGGTTAGTCCTACATGAAAAATGCAAATATACATTTTGTAGGAAATTTTATCAGCTTTAATTTTAGTAAAAAGATAAAAATTGATAGGAGTAACTGTTTTCGAGATATAAGCAAGAAACCAAAAAATTGTTACCTTAATAAAGCGCTTGCATATAAGCAAATTTAGTACTATTAGTATTATTATTATTAATGTTATTGTTATTAATATGACGACTAAAAACGATTCTGAAGACTTTGGTGACTTTTATGTCTTCTCCTTTTTCCCATACTAAAGTATTAGACTCAATTAATTTAGTTTAATTTCGGTTTTTCAAACATTTTATTTTAAAGCAAATTTTTGTTAAATATTATTTATTATATCCAACTCTATAACTCGCTTATGGTTGATCCTACAAGAAAAATGCAAATAACTATTTTGTAGGAAGCTTTATCAGCTTTAATTTTAAAAGAAAGATAAAAATTGATCGGAGTAACTGTTTTCGAGATATAAGCAAAAAACCAATAAGAAAACTGTGACTGTTACTGAACAAAAATGTAATTCAGTTTTCAATGTTTGAGACGAAGACGAAACTGCAGCATTTAAAAACGACCCAAAAGTAAGCTTAGTTTTCTAAGCAAAAATGAAGCTTATTTTGTGTTATATGAGCTTTTCTCATTTCTATGCAAAAGATCATGTGTGATCTGTGTTTTTAGGCAATCTAAGCCATTTGATAGTTTTTAGGCAAGAAATTCCCTAAAATTAATAACTCATTTTAAAACTGGTATAAAAACATTTACTATACAAAAGTTAATAATAATATTAATATTATTAATTAATTAATATATATTATATTATTATATTATTAATATTTAACAAAAATTTGCTTTAAAATAAAATGTTTGAAAAACTGAAATTAAACTAAATTAATTGTGTCTAACACTTTAGTAGAGGAAAAAGGAGGAGACATAAAAGTCACTAAAGTCTTAGAGTTGTCTTTAGTCGTCATATTAATAACAATAACATTTATAATAACAATACTAGTAGTACTAAATTTCCTTATATGCAAGCGCTTAATTAAGGTAACAGTTTTTTTGTTTTTTGCTTATATCTCGAAAACAGTTACTCCTATCAATTTTTACTTTTTCACCAAAATTAAAGGTGATAAAATTTCCTACAAAATAGTTATTTGCATTTTTCATGTAGAACTAACCATAAGCGAGATATAAGTTTGAAAATAATTAATAATTAAAAAAAAGTGTTTTAACAGAAAATGTCTTGTGATTTAAACTACACATAATTTATTGGGTCCAATACTTTATTAGAAGAAAAAGGAGGTGACATAAAAGTCACTGAAGTCTTCAGAGTCGTTTTTAAATGCTGCATTTTTGTCTTCGTCTCAAACATTGAAAACTGAATTATATTTTTGTTCAGTAACAGTTACAGTTTTCTTATTGGTTTTTTGCTTATATCTCGAAAACTGTTACCCCTATCAAATTTTATCTTTCTTTCAAAATTAAAGCTGATAAAATTTCCAACAAAATAGTTATTTGCATTTTTCTTGTAGGACCAAGCATAAACGAGTTATAGAGTTGGATATAAATAATATTTAACAAAAATTTGCTTTAAAATAAAATGCTTGAAAAACCGGAATTAAACTAAATTAATTGTGTCTAACACTTTAGTAGAGGAAAAAGGAGAAGACATAAAAGTCACTAAATGTTTCAGAGTCGTCTTTAGTCGTCATATTAATAACAATAACATTAATAATAATAATACTAATAGTACTAAATTTGCTTATATGCAAACGCTTAATTAAGGTAACAGTTTTTTGGTTTCTTGCTTATATCTCGAAAACAGTTACTCCTATCAATTTTTATCTTTTTTTCAAAATTAAAGCTGATAAAATTTCCTACAAAATAGTTATTTGCATTTTTTTGTAGGACTAACCATAAGCGAGTTATAGAGTTGGATATAAATAATCTTTAACAAAAATTTGCTTTAAAATAAAATGTTTGAAAAACCGATATTAAAATAAATTAATTGGGTCTAACACTTTAGTAGAGGAAAAGGGAGAAGACATAAAGTCACCAAAAACTTCAAAGTTGTTTTTAGTACTAAATTTGCTTATATGCAAGTGCTTAATTAAGGTAACAGTTTTTTGGTTTCTTGCTTATATCTCGAAAACAGTTACTCCTATTAATTTTTATCTTTTTACTAAAATTAAAGCTGATAAAATTTCCTACAAAATAGTAATTTGCATTTTTCATGTAGGACTAACCATAAGCGAGATATAAGTTTGAAAATAATTAATATTTAAAAAAAAAGTGCTTTAACAGAAAATGTCTTGGGATTTAAAATACAGTTAATTTATTGGGTCCAATACTTTATTAGAAGAAAAAGGAGGTAACATAAAAATCACTGAAGTCTTCAGAGTCGTTTTTAAATGCTGCATTTTCGTCTTCGTCTCAAACATTGAAAACTGAATTACATTTTTGTTCAGTAACAGTTACAGTTTTCTTATTGGTTTTTTGCTTATATCTCGAAAACAGTTACTCTTATCAAATTTTATCTTTCTTCCAAAATTAAAGCTGATAAAATTTCCAACAAAATAGTTATTTACATTTTTCTTGTAGGACCAAGCATAAACGAGTTATAGAGTTGGATATAAATAATATTTAACAAAAATTTGCTTTAAAATAAAATGCTTGAAAAACCGGAATTAAACTAAATTAATTGTGTCTAACACTTTAGTAGAGGAAAAAGTAGAAGACATAAAAGTCACTAAATGTTTCAGAGTCGTCTTTAATCGTCATATTAATAACAATAACATTAATAATAATAATACTAATAGTACTAAATTTGCTTATATGCAAACGCTTAATTAAGATAACAGTTTTTTGGTTTCTTGCTTATATTTCGAAAACAGTTACTCCTATCAATTTTTATCTTTTTTTCAAAATTAAAGCAGATAAAATTTCCTACAAAATAGTTATTTGCATTTTTTTGTAGGACCAACCATAAGCGAGTTATAGAGTTGGATATAAATAATCTTTAACAAAAATTTGCTTTAAAATAAAATGTTTGAAAAACCGATATTAAACTAAATTAATTGGGTCTAACACTTTAGTAGAGGAAAAAGGAGAAGACATAAAAGTCACCAAAATCTTCAGAGTTGTTTTTAGTACTAAATTTGCTTATATGCAAGCGCTTAATTAAGGTAACAATTTTTTGGTTTCTTGCTTATATCTCGAAAACAGTTACTTCTATCAATTTTTATCTTTTTACTAAAATTAAAGCTGATAAAATTTCCTACAAAATGTATATTTGCATTTTTCATGTAGGACTAACCATAAGCGAGATATAAGTTTGAAAATAATTAATATTTAAAAAAAAGTGCTTTCACAGAAAATGTCTTGTGATTTAAAATACACTTAATTTAATGGGTCCAATACTTTATTAGAAGAAAAAGGAGGTGACATAAAAGTCACTGAAGTCTTCAGAGTCGTTTTTAAATGCTGCATTTTCGTATTCGTCTCAAACATTGAAAACTGAATTACATTTTTGTTCAGTAACAGTTACAGTTTTCTTATTGGTTTTTTGCTTATATCTCGAAAACAGTTACTCCTATCAATTTTTATCTTTATTTCAAAATTAAAGCTGATAAAATTTCCTACAAAATCGTTATTTGCATTTTTCTTGTAGGACCAACCATAAGCGAGTTATAGAGTTGGATATAATAAATATTTAACAAAAATTTGCTTTAAAATAAAATGTTTGAAAAACTGAAATTAAACTAAATTAATTGAGTCTAACACTTTAGTATAGGAAAAAGGAGAAGACATAAAAGTCACCAAAGTCTTCAGAGTCGTTTTTAGTCGTCATTTTAATAACAATAACATTAATAATAATAATACTAATAGTATTAAATTTGCTTATATGCAAGCGTTTTATTAAGGTAACAGTTTTTTGGTTTCTTGCTTATATCTCGAAAACAGTTACTCCTATCAATTTTTATCTTTTTACTAAAATTACAGTTGATAAAATTTCCTACAAAATAGTTATTTGCATTTCTTTTGTAAGACCAACCATAAGCGAGTTATAGAGATGGATATAAATAATCTTTAACAAAAATTTGCTTTAAAATAAAATGTTTGAAAAACCGAAATTAAACTAAATTAATTGAGTCTAACACTTTAGTATAGGAAAAAGGAGAAGACATAAAAGTCACCAAAGTCTTCAGAGTCGTTTTTAGTCGTCATTTTAATAACAATAACATTAATAATAATAATACTAATAGTATTAAATTTGCTTATATGCAAGCGTTTTATTAAGGTAACAGTTTTTTGGTTTCTTGCTTATATCTCGAAAACAGTTACTCCTATCAATTTTTATCTTTTTACTAAAATTAAAGCTTAAAGATATAAGTTTGAAAATAACTAATATTTAAAAAAAAGTGCTTTAACAGAAAATGTTTTGTGATTTAAAATACACTTAATTTATTAGGTCCAATACTTTATTAGAAGAAAAAGGAGGTGACATATAAGTCACTGAAGTCCTTAGAGTCGATTTTAAATGCTGCATTTTCGTCTTCGTCTCAAACATTGAAAACTGAATTACATTTTTGTTCAGTAACAGTTACAGTTTTCTTATTGGTTTTTTGCTTATATCTCGAAAACAGTTACTCCTATCAATTTTTATTTTTCTTTCAAAATTAAAGCTGATAAAATTTCCTACAAAATAGTTATTTGCATTTTTCTTGTAGGACCAACCATAAGCGAGTTATTGAGTTGGATATAAATAATATTTAACAAAAACTTGCTTTAAAATAAAATGTTTGAAAAACTAAAATTATACTAAATTAATTGTGTCTAACACTTTAGTGGAGGAAAAAGGAGAAGACATAAAAGTCACTAAAGGTTTCAGAGTCGTCTTTAGTCGTCATATAAATAACAATAACATTAATAATAATAATACTAATAGTACTAAATTTGCTTACATGCAAACGCTTAATTAAGGTAACAGTTTTTTGGTTTCTTGCTTATATCTCGAAAACAGTTACTTAGATCAATTTTCATCTTTTTACTAAAATTAAAGCTGATAAAATTTCCTACAAAATAGTTATTTGCATTTTTTATGTAAGACTAACCATAAGCGAGATATAAGTTTAAAAATTATTAATATTTAAAAAAAAAGTGCTTTAACAGAAAATGTCTTGTGATTTAAAATACACTTAATTTATTGGGTCCAATACTTTATTAGAAGAAAAAGGAGGTGACATAAAAGTTGCTGAAGTCTTCAGAGTCGTTTTAAAATGCTGCATTTCGTCTTCGTCTCAAACATTGAAAATTGAATTACATTTTTGTTCAGTAACTGTAACAGTTTTCACTTTGGTTTTTTGCTTATATCTTGAAAACAATTACTCCTATCAATTTTCATCTTTCTTTGAAAATCAAAGCTGATAAAATTTCCTACAAAATAGTTATTTGCATTTCTTTTGTAAGACCAACCATAAGCGAGTTATAGAGTTGGATATAAATAATCTTTAACAAAAATTTGCTTTAAAATAAAATGTTTGAAAAACCGATATTAAACTAAATTAATTGGGTCTAACACTTTAGTAGAGGAAAAAGAAGAAGACATAAAGTCACCAAAGTCATCAGAGTTGTTTTTAGTACTAAATTTGCTTATATGCAACCGCTTAATTAAGGTAACAGTTTTTTGGTTTCTTGCTTATATCTCGAAAACAGTTACTCCTATCAATTTTTATCTTTTTACTAAAATTAAAGCTGATAAAATTTCCTACAAAATAGTAATTTGCATTTTTCATGTTGGACTAACCATAAGCGAGATATAAGTTTGAAAATAACCAATATTTAAAAAAAAGTGCTTTAACAGAAAATGTCTTGTGATTTAAAATACACTTAATTTATTGGGTCCAATACTTTATTAGAAGAAAAAGGAGGTGACATAAAAGTCACTGAAGTCTTCAGAGTCGATTTTAAATGCTGCATTTTCGTCTTCATCTCAAACATTGAAAACTGAATTACATTTTTGTTCAGTAACTGTTACAGTTTTCACTGTGGTTTTTTGCTTATATCTCAAAAACAGTTACTCCTATAAATTTTTATTTTTCCTTCAAAATTAAAGCTGATAAAATTTCCTACAATATAGTTTTAAGCATTTTTTTGTGGGACCAACCATAAGCGAGTTATAGAGTTGGATATAAATAATCTTTAACAAAAATTTGCTTTAAAATAAAATGTTTGAAAAACCGATATTAAACTAAATTAATTGGGTCTAACACTTTAGTAGAGGAAAAAGGAGAAGACATAAAGTCACCAAAGTCATCAGAGTTGTTTTTAGTACTAAATTTGCTTATATGCAACCGCTTAATTAAGGTAACAATTTTTTTGGTTTCTTGCTTATATCTCGAAAACAGTTACTCCTATCAATTTTTATCTTTTTACTAAAATTAAAGCTGATTAAATTTCCTACAAAATAGTAATTTTCATTTTTCATGTAGGACTAACCATTAGCGAGATATAAGTTTGAAAATAATTAATATTTAAAAAAAAAGTGTTTTAACAGAAAATGTCTTGGGATTTAAAATACACTTAATTTATTGGGTTCAATAGTTTATTAGAAGAAAAAGGAGGTGACATAAAAGTCACTGAAGTCTTCAGAGTCGATTTTAAATGCTGCATTTTCGTCTTCGTCTCAAACATTGACAACTGAATTACATTTTTGATCAGTAACAGTTACAGTTTTCTTATTGGTTTTTTGCTTATATCTCGAAAACTGTTACTCCTATCAATTTTTACCTTTATTCCAAAATTAAAGCTGATAAAATTTCCTACAAAATCGTTATTTGCATTTTTCTTGTAGGTCCAACCATAAGCGAGTTATAGAGTTGGATATAATAAAGATTTAACAAAAATTTGCTTTAAAATAAAATGTTTGAAAAACTGAATTTAAACTAATTTAATTGTGTCTAACACTTTAGTAGAGGAAAAAGAAAAAGACATAAAAGTCACTAAAGGTTTCAGAATCGTCTTTAGTCGTCATATTAATAACAATAACATTAATGATAATAATACTAATAGTACTAAATTTGCTTATATGTAAACGCTTAATTAAGGTAACAGTGTTTTGGTTTCTTGCTTATATCTCAAAAACAGTTACTCCTATCAATTTTTAACTTTTTACTAAAATTAAAGCTGATAAAATTTCCTACAAAATAGTTATTTGCATTTCTTTTGTAAGACCAACCATAAGCGAGTTATAGAGTTGGATATAAATAATCTTCAACAAAAATTTGCTTTAAAATAAAATGTTTGAAAAACCGAAATTAAACTAAATTAATTGAGTCTAACACCTTAGTATAGGAAAAAGGAAAAGACATAAATGTCACCAAAGTCTTCAGAGTCGTTTTTAGTCGTCATTTTAATAACAATAACATTAATAATAATAATACTAATAGTACTAAATTTGCTTAAATGCAAGCGCTTTATTAAGGTAACAGTTTTTTGGTTTCTTGCTTATATCTCGAAAACAGTTTCTCCTATCAATTTTTATTTTTTTACTAAAATTAAAGCTGATAAAATTTCCTACAAAATAGTTATTTGCATTTTTCTTGTAGGACCAAGCATAAGCGAGTTATAGAGATGGATATAAATAATATTTAACAAAAATTTGCTTTAAAATAAAATGTTTGAAATACTGAAATTAAACTAAATTAATTGTGTCTAACACTTTAGTAGAGGAAAAAGAAGAAGACATAAAAGTCACTAAAGGTTTCAGAGTCGCCTTTAATCGTCATATTAATAACAATAACATTAATAATAATATTACTAATAGTACTAAATTTGCTTATATGCAAACGCTTAATTAAGGTAACAGTGTTTTGGTTTCTTGCTTATATCTCGAAAACAGTTACTCCTATCAATTTTTAACTTTTTACTAAAATTAAAGCTGATAAAATTTCCTACAATATAGTTATTTGCATTTCTTTTGTAAGACCAACCATAAGCGAGTTATAGAGTTGGATATAAATAATCTTCAACAAAAATTTGCTTTAAAATAAAATGTTTGAAATACTGAAATTAAACTAAATTAATTGTGTCTAACACTTTAGTAGAGGAAAAAGAAAAAGACATAAAAGTCACTAAAGGTTTCAGAATCGTCTTTAGTCGTCATATTAATAACAATAACATTAATGATAATAATACTAATAGTACTAAATTTGCTTATATGCAAACGCTTAATTAAGGTAACAGTGTTTTGGTTTCTTGCTTATATCTCGAAAACAGTTACTCCTATCAATTTTTATCTTTTTACTAAAATTAAAGCTGATAAAATTTCCTACAAAATAGTAATTTGCATTTTTCATGTAGGACTAACCATAAGCGAGATATAAGTTTGAAAATAACTAATATTTAAAAAAAAGTGCTTTAACAGAAAATGTCTTGTGATTTAAAATACACTTAATTTATTGGGTCCAATACTTTATTAGAAGAAAAAGGAGGTGACATAAAAGTCACTGAAGTCTTCAGAGTCGATTTTAAATGCTGCATTTTCGTCTTCGTCTCAAACATTGAAAACTGAATTACATTTTTGCTCAGTAACAGTTACAGTTTTCTTATTGGTTTTTTGCTTATATCTCGAAAACTGTTACTCCTATCAATTTTTATCTTTTTTTCAAAATTAAAGCTGATAAAATTTCCTACAAAATCGTTATTTGCATTTTTCTTGTAGGACCAACCATAAGCGAGTTATAGAGTTGGATATAAATAATCTTTAACAAAAATTTGCTTTAAAATAAAATGTTTGAAAAACCAATATTAAACTAAATTAATTAGGTCTAACACTTTAGTAGAGGAAAAAGAAGACATAAAGTCACCAAAGTCTTCAGAGTTGTTTTTAGTACTAAATTTGCTTATATGCAAGCGCTTAATTAACGTAACAGTTTTTTGGTTTATTGCTTATATCTCGAAAACAGTTACTCCTATCAATTTTTATCTTTCTACTAAAATTAAAGCTGATAAAATTTCCTACAGAATAGTAATTTGCATTTTTCATGTAGGACTAACCATAAGCGAGATATAAGTTTGAAAATAATTAATATTTGAAAAAAAAAGTGTTTTAACAGAAAATGTTTTGGGATTTAAAATACACTTAATTTATTGGGTCCAATACTTTATTAAAAGAAAAAGGAGGTGACATAAAAGTCACTGAAGTCTTCAGAGTCGATTTTAAATGCTGCATTTTCGTCTTCCTCTCAAACATTGAAAACTGAATTACATTTTTGTTCAGTAACAGTTACAGTTTTCTTCTTGGTTTTTTGCTTATATCTCGAAAACAGTTACTCCTATCAATTTTTATCTTTTTTTCAAAATTGAAGCTGATAAAATTTCCAACAAAATCGTTATTTGCATTTTTCTTGTAGGACCAACCATAAGCGAGTTATAGAGTTGGATATAAATAATCTTTAACAAAAATTTGCTTTAAAATAAAATGTTTGAAAAACCGATATTAAACTAAATTAATTGGGTCTAACACTTTAGTAGAGGAAAAAGGAGAAGACATAAAGTTACCAAAGTCTTCAGAGTTGTTTTTATTACTAAATTTGCTTATATGCAAGCGCTTAATTAAGGTAACAGTTTTTTGGTTTCTTGCTTATATCTCGAAAACAGTTACTCCTATCAATTTTTATCTTTTTACTAAAATTAAAGCTGATAAAATTTCCTACAAAATAGTAATTTGCATTTTTCATGTAGGACTAACCATAAGCGAGATATAAGTTTGAAAATAATTAATATTTAAAAAAAAGTGTTTTAACAGAAAATGTCTTGGGATTTAAAATACACTTAATTTATTGGGTCCAATAGTTTATTAGAAGAAAAAGGAGGTGACATAAAAGTCACTGAAGTCTTCAGAGTCGATTTTAAATGCTGCATTTTCGTCTTCGTCTCAAACATTGAAAACTGAATTACATTTTTGTTCAGTAACAGTTACAGTTTTCTTATTGGTTTTTTGCTTATATCTCGAAAACTGTTACTCCAATTAATTTTTATCTTTATTTCAAAATTAATGCTGATAAAATTTCCTACAAAATCGTTATTTGCATTTTTCATGTAGGACCAACCATAAGCGAGTTATAGAGTTGGATATAAATAATATTTATCTACGATCATCAAATAATATAACCATTACTGTTGTGAAAGTTCCACTGTAAATTTTCGTTTTATCCATCGACAAATTAAAAGAAGTCTCTGGTTGGTTTTCACCCGTGGGTAAAATTGACAGAATTTTTTTATCCATTGGGATTGGGACCAATCAAAATTGAAAATATTGGAATTTTATCTTTTCCACCACTATTATGTTGGCAATTGTGTGCCGTAACCGCAGCAATATAACCAAACAAGCCAAATCAGCTGACAACAAAAACAAACAGCTAATTATTTAGTCGGAACTAGTAGTGAAATCTGTGATTGTTCAAGCAGTTTTTTGTGACAGAAAGTTATTTAAAATGTTGGAAGAAGAGAATGAAATGACCTGCACGCCACCTGACATTCGCAATATCGCAACGAGTGCAATAGAAAATCTTCTACCACAAAAATCGCGGCACAAATATGAGTGTGTTTATGAAAGGTTTTTAAAATGGCGCGCAGAAAAAAATACAACTTCTTTTTCTGAAAATATTATATTAAGTTATTTTGTGATGCTTGCAGAAAAGTATTCATCTTCTTCTCTTTGGAGTTACTACTCAATGCTTAAAAGTACGTTAGTCATTCGTCACGATATACATATTGAGAACTATAAAAAACTTCAAGCATTTTTGAAGCGCAAATCTGAGACATACAAACCTAAAAAATCGAAAACTTTATCTTCTGAAAAAATAAAAGAGTTTATCGAGAAAGCACCAGATAAAAAATATCTTGTAACGAAGGTAAAAAACACAAACTGTTATATACAAATTATTAAATAACTGCATTTCTTCAAGGTGGCTGTAATAATGGGTATAATGGGTGCCTGCAGATCTCAAGAATTGCATGCAATGAAACTAGAGCACATCGAAGATTTAGATCGAGCTTTGCTTGTCAAAATTCCCAATACCAAAAGTTACTCCTATCAATTTTTATCTTTTTACTAAAATTAAAGCTGATAAAATTTCCTACAAAATAGTTATTTGCATTTTTTATGTAGAACTAACCATAAGCGAGATATAAGTTTGAAAATAATTAATATTTAAAGAAAAAGTGCTTTAACAGAAAATGTCTTGTGATTTAAAATATACTTAATTTAATGGGTCCAATACTTTATTAGAAGAAAAAGGAGGCGACATAAAAGTCACCAAAGTCTTCAGAGTTGTTTTTAGTACTAAATTTGCTTATATGTAAGCCCTTAATTAAGGTAACAGTTTTTTAGTTTCTTGCTTATATCTCGAAAACAGTTACTCCTATCAATTTTTATCTTTTTACAAAAATTAAAGCTGATAAAATTTCCTACAAAATAGTTATTTGCATTTTTTATGTAGGACTAACCATAAGCGAGATATAAGTTTGAAAATAATTAATATTTAAAAAAAAAGTGCTTTGACAGAAAATGTCTTGTGATTTATAATACACTTAATTTATTGGGTCCAATACTTTATTAGAAGAAAAAGGAGGTGACATAAAAGTCACTGAAGTTTTAAGAGTCGTTTTTAAATGCTGCATTTTCGACTTCGTATCAAACATTGAAAACTGAATTACATTTTTGTTCAGTAACTGTAACAGTTTTCACTTTGGTTTTTTGCTTATATCTCGAAAACAATTACTCTTATCAATTTTTATCTTTCTTTCAAAATTAAAGCTGATAAAATTTCCTACAAAATAGTTATTTGCATTTTTTTTGTAAGACCAACCATAAGCGAGTTATAGTGTTGGATATAAATAATCATTAACAAAACTTTGCTTTAAAATAAAATGTTTGAAAAACCGAAATTAAACTAAATAAATTGAGTCTAACACTTTAGTATAGGAAAAAGGAGAAGACATAAAAGTCACCAAAGTCTTGAGAGTCGTTTTTAGTCGTCATATTAATAACAATAACATTAATAATAATAATACTAATATTACTAAATTTGCTTATATGCAAGCGCTTAATTAAGATAACAGTTTCTTGCTTATATCTCGAAAACAGTTACTCCTATCAATTTTTATCTTTTTACTAAAATTAAAGCTAATAAAATTTCCTACAAAATATTTATTTATTTTATTGCATTTTTTATGTAGGACTAACCATAAGCGAGATATAAGTTTGAAAATAATTAATATTTAAAAAAAAATTGCTTTAACAGAAAATGTCTTGTGATTTAAAATACACTTAATTTATTGGGTCCAATACTTTATTAAAAGAAAAAGGAGGTGACATAAAAGTCACTGAAGTCTTCAGAGTCGTTTTTAAGTGCTGCATTTTCGTCTTCGTCTCAAACATTGAAAACTGAATTACATTTTTGTTCAGTAACTGTAACAGTTTTGACTTTGGTTTTTTGCTTATATCTCGAAATCACCAAAATAGTTATTTACATTTTTCTTGTAGGACCAAGCATAAGCAAGTTATAGAGTTGGATATAAATAATATTAAACAAAAATTTGCTTTAAAATAAAATGTTTGAAAAACTGAAATTAAACTAAATTAATTGTGTCTAACACTTTAGTAGAGGAAAAAGAAGGAGACATAAAAGTCACTTAAGTCTTAGAGTTGTCTATAGTCGTCATATTAATAACAATAACATTTATAATAACAATACTAGTAGTACTAAATTTGCTTATATGCAAGCGCTTAATTAAGGTAACAGTTTTTTTGTTTTTTGCTTATATCTCGAAAACAGTTACTCCTATCAATTTTTACTTTTTCACCAAAATTAAAGGTGATAAAATTTCCTACAAAATAGTTATTTGCATTTTTCATGTAGAACTAACCATAAGCGAGATATAAGTTTGAAAATAATTTATAATTAAAAAAAAGTGTTTTAACAGAAAATGTCTTGTGATTTAAAGTACACTTAATTTATTGGGTTCAATACTTTATTAGAAAAAAAAGGAGGTGACATAAAAGTCACTGACGTTTTCAGAGTCGTTTTTAAATGCTGCATTTTTGTCTTCGTCTCAAACATTGAAAACTGTATTACATTTTTGTTCAGTAACAGTTACAGTTTTCTTATTGGTTTTTTGCTTATATCTCGAAAACAGTTACTCCTATCAAATTTTATCTTTCTTTCAAAATTAAAACTGATAAAATTTTCAACAAAATAGTTATTTACATTTTTCTTGTAGGACCAAGCATAAACGAGTTATAGAGTTGGATATAAATAATATTTAACAAAAATTTGCTTTAAAATAAAATGCTTGAAAAACCGGAATTAAACTAAATTAATTGTGTCTAACACTTTAGTAGAGGAAAAAGGAGAAGACATAAAAGTCACTAAATGTTTCAGAGTCGTCTTTAGTCGTCATATTAATAACAATAACATTAATAATAATAATACTAATAGTACTAAACTTGCTTATATGCAAACGCTTAATTAAGGTAACAGTTTTTTGGTTTCTTGCTTATATCTCGAAAACAGTTACTCCTATCAATTTTTATCTTTTTTTTCAAAATTAAAGCTGATAAAATTTCCTACAAAATAGTTATTTGCATTTTTTTGTAGGACCAACCATAAGCGAGTTATAGAGTTGGATATAAATAATCTTTAACAAAAATTTGCTTTAAAATAAAATGTTTGAAAAACCGAAATTAAACTAAATTAAGACTAACACTTTAGTAGAGGAAAAAGGAGAAGACATAAAAGTCACCAAAGTCTTGAGAGTCGTTTTTAGTCGTCATATTAATAACAATAACATTAATAATAATAATAATACTAATATTACTAAATTTGCTTATATGCAAGCGCTTAATTAAGGTAACAGTTTTTTAGTTTCTTGCTTATATCTCGAAAACAGTTACTCCTATCATTTTTTATCTTTTTACTAAAATTAAAACTGATAAAATTTCCTACAAAATAGTAATTTGCATTTTTTACGTAGGACTAACCATAAGCGAGATATAAGTTTGAAAATAATTAATATTTAAAAAAAAAAGTGCTTTAACAGAAAATGTCTTGTGATTTAAAATACACTTAATTTAATGGGTCCAATACTTTATTAGAAGAAAAAGGAGGAGACATAAATGTCACTGAAGTCTTCACAGACGATTTTAAATGCTGCATTTTCGTCTTTGTGTCAAACATTGAAAACTGAATTACATTTTTGTTCAGTAACAGTTACAGTTTTCTTATTGGTTTTTTGCTCTCGAAAATAGTTACTCCTATCAATTTTTATCTTTCTTTCAAAATTAAAGCTGATAAAATTTTCTACAAAATAGTAATTCGCATTTTTTTTGTAGGACCAACCATAACCGAGTTATAGAGTTGGATATAAATAATCTTTAACAAAAATTTGCTTTAAAATAAAATGTTTGAAAAACCGAAATTAAACTAAATTAATTGTGTCTAACACTTTAGTAGAAGAAAAAGGAGAAGACATAAAAGTCACCAAAGTCTTCAGAGTTGTTTTTAGTACTAAATTTGCTTATATGCAAGCCCTTAATTAAAGTAACAGTTTTTTGGTTTCTTGCTTATATCTCGACAACAGTTACTCATATCAATTTTTATCTTTTCACTAAAATTAAAGCTGATAAAATTTTCTACAAAACAGTTATTTGCATTTTTCATGTAGGACTAACCATAAGCGTGATTTTAAATCACAAGACATTTTCTGTTAAAGCACATTTTTTTTAAATATTAATTATTTTCAAACTTATATCTCGCTTATGGTTAGTCCTACATGAAAAATGCAAATAACTATTTTGTAGGAAATTTTATCAGCTTTAATTTTAGTGAAAAGATACAAATTGATAGGAGTAACTGTTTTCGAGGTATAAGCAAGAAACCAAAAAACTGTTACTTTAATTAAGGGCTTGCATATAAGCAAATTTAGTACTAAAAACAACTCTGAAGACTTTGGTAACTTTTATGTCTTCTCCTTTTTCTTCTACTAAAGTGTTAGACACAATTAATTTAGTTTAATTTCGGTTTTTCAAACATTTTATTTTAAAGCAAATTTTTGTTAAAGATTATTTATATCCAACTCTATAACTCGCTTATGGTTGGTCCTACAAAAAAAATGCGAATAACTATTTTGTAGAAAATTTTATCGGCTTTAATTTTGAAAGAAAGATAAAAATTGATAGGAGTAACAGTTTTCGAGATATAAGCAAAAAACCAATAAGAAAACTGTAACTGTTACTGAACAAAAATGTAATTTAGTTTTCAATGTTTGAGACGAAGACGAAAATGCAGCATTTAAAATCGACTCTGAAGACTTCAGTGACTTTTATGTCACCTCCTTTTTCTTCTAATAAAGTATTGGACCCAATTAATTTAGTTTAATTTCGGTTTTTCAAACATTTTATTTTAAAGCAAATTTTTCTTAAAGATTATTTATATCCAACTCTATAACTCGCTAATGGTTGGTCCTACAAAAAAATGCTAAAAACTATTTTGTAGAAAATTTTATCAGCTTTAATTTTGAAAAAAAGATAAAAATTTATAGGAGTCACTGTTTTCGAGATATAAGCAAAAAACCAAAGTGAAAATTGTAACCGTTACTGAACAAAAATGTAATTCAGTTTTCAATGTTTGAGACGAAAACGAAAATGCAGCATTTAAAAACGACTCTGAAAACTTCAGTGACTTTTAAGTCACCTCCTTTTTTTTCTAATAAAGTATTGGACTCAATAAATTAAGTGTATTTTAAATCACAAGACATTTTCTGTTAAAGCACTTTTTTTTAAATATTAATTATTTTCAATCATATATCTCGCTTATGGTTAGTCTTACATGAAAAATGCAAATATCTATTTTGTAGGAAATTTTATCAGCTTTAATTTTAGTAAAAAGATAAAAATTGATAGGAGTAACTGTTTTCGAGATATAAGCAAGAAACCAAAAAACTGTTACCTTAATAAAGCGCTTGCATATAAGCAAATTTAGTACTATTAGTATTATTATTATTAATGTTATTGTTATTAATATGACGATTAAAGACAACTTTGAAACCTTTAGTGACTTTTATGTCTTCTTCTTTTTCCTCTACTAATGTGTTAGACACAATTAAATTAGTTTAATTTCAGTTTTTCAAACATTTTATTTTAAAGCAAATTTTTCTGAAAGATTATTTATATCCAACTCTATAACTCGCTTATGGTTGGTCCTACAAAAAAAATGCTAAAAACTATTTTGTAGAAAATTTTATCAGCTTTAATTTTGAAAAAAAGATAAAAATTTATAGGAGTCACTGTTTTCGAGATATAAGCAAAAAACCAAAGTGAAAATTGTAACCGTTACTGAACAAAAATGTAATTCAGTTTTCAGTGTTTGAGACGAAAACGAAAATGCAGCATTTAAAAACGACTCTGAAAACTTCAGTGACTTTTAAGTCACCTCCTTTTTTTTCTAATAAAGTATTGGACTCAATAAATTAAGTGTATTTTAAATCACAAGACATTTTCTGTTAAAGCACTTTTTTTTAAATATTGATTATTTTCAAACTTACATCTCGCTTATGGTTAGTCCTACATGAAAAATGCAAATAACTATTTTGTTGGAAATTTTATCAGCTTTAATTTTAGTAAAAAGATAAAAATTGATAGGAGTAACTGTTTTCGAGATATAAGCAAGAAACCAAAAAACTATTAACTTAATTAAGCGTTTGCATATAAGCAAATTTAGTACTATTAGTATTATTATTATTAATGTTATTGTTATTAATATGACGATTAAAGACGACTCTGAAATCTTTAGTGACTTTTATGTCTTCTTCTTTTTCCTCTACTAAAGTGTTAGACACAATTAAATTAGTTTAATTTCAGTATTTCAAACATTTTATTTTAAAGCAAATTTTTGTTAAATATTATTTATATCCAACTCTATAACTCGCTTATGGTTGGTCCTACAAGAAAAATGCAAATAACTATTTTGTGGGAAATTTTATCAGCTTTAATTTTGAAAAAAAAAATAAAAATTGATAGGAGTAACTGTTTTCGAGATATAAGCAAAAAACCAATAAGAAAACTGTGACTGTTACTGAACCAAAATGTAATTCAGTTTTCAATGTTTGAGACGAAGACGAAACTGCAGCATTTAAAAACGACTCTGAAGACTTCAGTGACTTTTATGTCACTTTCTTTTTCTTCTAATTAAGTATTAGACCCAATAAATTAAGTGTATTTTAAATCACAAGACATTTTCTGTTAAAGCACTTTTTTTTAAATATTAATTATTTTCAATCATATATCTCGCTTATGGTTAGTCTTACATGAAAAATGCAAATATCTATTTTGTAGGAAATTTTATCAGCTTTAATTTTAGTAAAAAGATAAAAATTGATAGGAGTAACTGTTTTCGAGATATAAGCAAGAAACCAAAAAACTGTTACCTTAATAAAGCGCTTGCATATAAGCAAATTTAGTACTATTAGTATTATTATTATTAATGTTATTGTTATTAATATGACGATTAAAGACAACTTTGAAACCTTTAGTGACTTTTATGTCTTCTTCTTTTTCCTCTACTAATGTGTTAGACACAATTAAATTAGTTTAATTTCAGTTTTTCAAACATTTTATTTTAAAGCAAATTTTTCTGAAAGATTATTTATATCCAACTCTATAACTCGCTTATGGTTGGTCCTACAAAAAAAATGCTAAAAACTATTTTGTAGGAAATTTTATCAGCTTTAATTTTGAAGAAAAGATAAAAATTTATAGAAGTAACTGTTTTCGAGATATAAGCAAAAAACCAAAGTGAAAATTGTAACCGTTACTGAACAAAAATGTAATTCAGTTTTCAATATTTGAGACGAAGACGAAAATGCAGCATTAAAAACGACTCTGAAAACTTCACTGACTTTTAAGTCACCTCCTTTTGTTTCTAATAAAGTATTGGACTCAATAAATTAAGTGTATTTTAAATCACAAGACATTTTCTGTTAAAGCACTTTTTTTTTAAATATTGATTATTTTCAAATTTACATCTCGCTTATGGTTAGTCCTACATGAAAAATGCAAATAACTATTTTGTTGGAAATTTTATCAGCTTTAATTTTAGTAAAAAGATAAAAATTGATAGGAGTAACTGTTTTCGAGATATAAGCAAGAAACCAAAAAACTGTTAACTTAATTAAGCGTTTGCATATAAGCAAATTTAGTACTATTAGTATTATTATTATTAATGTTATTGTTATTAATATGACGATTAAAGACGACTCTGAAATCTTTAGTGACTTTTATGTCTTCTTCTTTTTCCTCTACTAAAGTGTTAGACACAATTAATTTAGTTTAATTTCAGTATTTCAAACATTTTATTTTAAAGCAAATTTTTGTTAAATATTATTTAAATCCATCTCTATAACTCGCTTATGCTTGGTCCTACAAGAAAAATGCAAATAACTATTTCGTAGGAAATTTTATCAGTTTTAATTTTAGTGAAAAGATAAAAATTGATAGGAGTAACTGTTTTCGAGATATAAGCAAGAACCCAAAAAACTGTTACCTTAATAAAGCGCTTGCATATAAGCAGATTTAGTACTATTAGTATTATTATTATTAATGTTATTGTTATTAATATGACGACTAAAAACGATTCTGAAGACTTTGGTGACTTTTATGTCTTTTTCTTTTTTCTCAACTAAAGTGTTAGACACAATTAATTTAGTTTAATTTCAGTATTTCAAACATTTTATTTTTAAGCAAGTTTTTGTTAAATATTATTTATATCCAACTTTATAACTCGCTTATGGTTGGTCCTACGAGAAAAATGCAAATAACTATTTTGTAGGAAATTTTATCAGCTTTAATTTTGAAAGAAAGATAAAAACTGATAGGAGTAACTGTTTTCGAGATATAAGCAAAAAACCAAAGTAAAAACTGTTACTGTTTCAGAACAAAAATGTAATTCAGTTTTCAATGTTTGAGACGAAGACGAAAATGCAGCATTTAAAATCGACTCTGAAGACTTCAGTGACTTATATGTCACCCCCTTTTTTTTCTAATAAAGTATTGGACCTAAAAAATTAAGTGTATTTTAAATCACAAGACATTTTCTGTTAAAGCACTTTTTTTTTAAATATTAATTATTTTCAATCTTATATCTCGCTTATGGTTAGTCCTACATAAAAAATGCAAATAACTATTTTGTAGGAAATTTTATCAGCTTGAATTTTAGTAAAAACATAAAAATTGATAGGAGTAACTGTTTTCGAGATATAAGCCAGAAACCAAAACACTGTTACCTTAATTAAGCGTTTGCATATAAGCAAATTTAGTACTATTAGTATTATTATTATTAATGTTATTGTTATTAATATGACGATTAAAGACAACTTTGAAACCTTTAGTGACTTTTATGTCTTCTTCTTTTTCCTCTACTAATGTGTTAGACACAATTAAATTAGTTTAATTTCAGTTTTTCAAACATTTTATTTTAAAGCAAATTTTTGTTAAATGTTATTTATATACAACTCTAAAACTCGCTTATGGTTGGTCCTACAAGAAAAATGCAAATAACTATTTTGTAGGAAATTTTATCAGCTTTAATTTTGAAAAAAAAATAAAAATTGATAGGAGTAACTGTTTTCGAGATATAAGCAAAAAACCAATAAGAAAACTGTGACTGTTACTGAACAAAAATGTAATTCAGTTTTCAATGTTTGAGACGAAGACGAAAATGCAGCATTTACAAACGACTCTAAAGACTACAGTGACCTTTCTGTCACCTCTTTTTTCTTCTAATAAAGTATTGGACCCAATAAATTAAGTGTATTTTAAATCACAAGACATTTTCTGTTAAAGCACTTTTTTTTAAATTTTAATTATTTTCAAACTTATATCTCGCTTATGGTTAGTCCTACATTAAAAATGCAATTAACTATTTTGTAGGAAATTTTATCAGCTTTAATTTTAGTAAAAAGATAAAAATTGATAGGAGTAACTGTTTTCGAGATATAAGCAAGAAACCAAAAAATTGTTACCTGAATTAAGCGTTTGCATGTAAGCAAATTTAGTACTATTAGTATTATTATTATTAATGTTATTGTTATTAATATGACGACTAAAAACGATTCTGAAGACTTTGGTGACTTTTATGTCTTTTTCTTTTTTCTCTACTAAAGTGTTAGACACAATTAATTTAGTTTAATTTCAGTATTTCAAACATTTAATTTTTAAGCAAGTTTTTGTTAAATATTATTTATATCCAACTTTATAACTCGCTTATGGTTGGTCCTACAAGAAAAATGCAAATAACTATTTTGTAGGAAATTTTATCAGCTTGATTTTGAAAAAAAGATAAAAACTGATAAGAGTAATTGTTTTCGAGATATAAGCAAAAAACCAAAGTGAAAACTGTTACCGTTTCAGAATAAAAATGTAATTCAGTTTTCAATGTTTGAGACGAAGACGAAAATGCAGCATTTACAATCGACTCTGAAGACTTCAGTGACTTATATGTCACCCCCTTTTTCTTCTAATAAAGTATTGGACCTAATAAATTAAGTGTATTTTAAATCACAAGACATTTTCTGTTAAAGCACTTTTTTTTTAAATATTAATTATTTTCAAACTTATATCTCGCTTATGGTTAGTCCTACATGAATAATGCAAATAACTATTTTGTAGGAAATTTTATCAGCTTGAATTTTAGTAAAAAGATAAAAATTGATAGGAGTAACTGTTTTCGAGATATAAGCTAGAAACCAAAACACTGTTACCTTAATTAAGCGTTTGCATATAAGCAAATTTAGTACTAATAGTATTATTATCATTAATGTTATTGTTATTAATATGACGACTAAAGACGACTCTGAAACCTTTAGTGACTTTTATGTCTTTTTCTTTTTCCTCTACTAAAGTGTTAGACACAATTAAATTAGTTTAATTTCAGTTTTTCAAACATGTTATTTTATAGAAAATTTTTGTTAAATATTATTTATATCCAACTCTATAACTCGCTTATCGTTGGTCCAACAAGAAAAATGCAAATAACGATTTTGTAGGAAATTTTATCAGCTTTAATTTTGAAATAAAGATAAAAATTGATAGGAGTAACAGTTTTTGAGATATAAGCAAAAAACCAATAAGAAAACTGTAACTGTTACTGAACAAAAATGTAATTCAGTTTTCAATGTTTGAGACGAAGACGAAAATGCAGCATTTAAAATCGACTCTGAAGACTTCAGTGACTTTTATGTCACCTCCTTTTTCTTCTAATAAACTATTGGACCCAATAAATTAAGTGTATTTTAAATCCCAAGACATTTTCTGTTAAAACACTTTTTTTTTAAATATTATTTTCAAACTTATATCTCGCTTATGGTTAGTCCTACATGAAAAATGCAAATTACTATTTTGTAGGAAATTTTATCAGCTTTAATATTAGTAAAAAGATAAAAATTGATAGGAGTAACTGTTTTCGAGATATAAGCAAGAAACTGTTATCTTAATTAAGCGCTTGCATATAAGCAAATTTAGTAATATTAGTATTATTATTATTAATGTTATTGTTATTAATATGACGATTAAAAAAGACTCTCAAGACTTTGGTGACTTTTATGTCTTCACCTTTTTCCTATACTAAAGTGTTAGACTCAATTTATTTAGTTTAATTTCGGTTTTTTAAACATTTTATTTTAAAGCAAATTTTTGTTAATGATTATTTATATCCAACACTATAACTCGCTTATGGTTGGTCTTACAAAAAAATGCAAATAACTATTTTGTAGGAAATTTTATCAGCTTTAATTTTGAAAGAAAGATAAAAATTGATAAGAGTAATTGTTTTCGAGGTATAAGCAAAAAACCAAAATGAAAACTGTTACAGTTACTGAACAAAAATGTAATTCAGTTTTCAATGTTTGAGACGAAGACGAAAATGCAGCATTTAAAAACGACTCTTAAAACTTCAGTGACTTTTATGTCACCTCCCTTTTCTTCTAATAAAGTATTGGACCCAATAAATTAAGTGTATTATAAATCACAAGACATTTTCTGTCAAAGCACTTTTTTTTTAAATATTAATTATTTTCAAACTTATATCTCGCTTATGGTTAGTCCTACATAAAAAATGCATATTACTATTTTGTAGGAAATTTTATCAGCTTTAATTTTAGTAAAAAGATAAAAATTGATAGAAGTAACTGTTTTCGAGATATAAGCAAGAAACCAAAAAACTGTTAACTTAATTAAGCGTTTGCATATAAGCAAATTTAGTACTATTAGTATTATTATTATTAATGTTATTGTTATTAATATGACGATTAAAGACGACTCTGAAACCTTTAGTGACTTTTATGTCTTCTTCTTTTTCCTCTACTAAAGTGTTAGACACAATTAATTTAGTTTAATTTCAGTATTTCAAACATTTTATTTTAAAGCAAATTTTTGTTAAATATTATTTATATCCATCTCTATAACTCGCTTATGCTTGGTCCTACAAGAAAAATGCAAATAACTATTTTGTAGGAAATTTTATCAGCTTTAATTTTAGTAAAAAGATAAAAATCGATAAGAGTAACTGTTTTCGAGATATAAGCAAGAAACTGTTGCCTTAATTAAGCGCTTGCATTTAAGCAAATTTAGTAATATTAGTATTATTATTATTAATGTTATTGTTATTAATATGACGACTAAAAACGACTCTGAAGACTTCAGTGATTTTTATGTCACCTCCTTTTTCTTCTAATAAACTATTGGACCCAATAAATTAAGTGTATTTTAAATCCCAAGACATTTTCTGTTAAAACACTTTTTTTTTAAATATTATTTTCAAACTTATATCTCGCTTATGGTTAGTCCTACATAAAAAATGCAAATTACTATTTTGTAGGAAATTTTATCAGCTTTAATTTTAGTAAAAAGATAAAAATCGATAGGAGTAACTGTTTTCGAGATATAAGCAAGAAACCAAAAAACTGTTACCTTAATAAAGCGCTTGCATGTAAGCAAATTTAGTACTATTAGTATTATTATTATTAATGTTATTGTTATTAAAATGACGACTAAAAACGACTCTGAAGACTTTGGTGACTTTTATGTCTTTTCCTTTTTCCTATACTAAAGTGTTAGACTCAATTAATTTAGTTTAATTTCGGTTTTTCAAACATTTTATTTTAAAGCAAATTTTTGTTGAAGATTATTAATATCCAACTCTATAACTCGCTTATGGTTGGTCTTACAAAAGAAATGCAAACAACTATTTTGTAGGAAATTTTATCAGCTTTAATTTTAGTAAAAAGATAAAATTTGATAGGAGTAACTGTTTTCGAGATATAAGCAAGAAACCAAAACACTGTTATCTTAATTAAGCGTTTGCATATAAGCAAATTTAGTACTAATAGTATTATTATCATTAATGTTATTGTTATTAATATGACGACTAAAGACGACTCTGAAACCTTTAGTGACTTTTATGTCTTTTTCTTTTTCCTCTACTAAAGTGTTAGACACAATTAAATTAGTTTAATTTCAGTTTTTCAAACATTTTATTTTATAGAAAATTTTTGTTAAATATTATTTATATCCAACTCTATAACTCGCTTATGGTTGGTCCAACAAGAAAAAGGCAAATAACGATTTTGTAGGAAATTTTATCAGCTTTAATTTTGAAATAAAGATAAAAATTGATAGGAGTAACAGTTTTTGAGATATAAGCAAAAAACCAATAAGAAAACTGTAACTGTTACTGAACAAAAATGTAATTCAGTTTTCAATGTTTGAGACGAAGACGAAAATGCAGCATTTAAAATCGACTCTGAAGACTTCAGTGACTTTTATGTCACATCCTTTTTCTTCTAATAAACTATTGGACCCAATAAATTAAGTGTATTTTAAATCCCAAGACATTTTCTGTTGAAACACTGTTTTTTTAAATAATAATTATTTTCAAACTTATATCTCGCTTATGGTTAGTTCTACATGAAAAATGCAAATTACTATTTTGTAGGAAATTTTATCAGCTTTAATTTTTGTAAAAAGATAAAAATTGATAGGAGTAACTGTTTTCGAGATATAAGCAAGAAACTGTTGCCTTAATTAAGCGCTTGCATATAAGCAAATTTAGTAATATTAGTATTATTATTATTAATGTTATTGTTATTAATATGACGACTAAAAACGACTCTCAAGATTTTGGTGACTTTTATGTCTTCTCCTTTTTCCTCTACTAATGTGTTAGTCTTAATTAATTTAGTTTAATTTCGGATTATCAAACATTTTATTTTAAAGCAAATTTTTGTTAAAGATTATTTATATCCAACTCTATAACTCGCTTATGGTTGGTCTTACAAAAAAAATGCAATTAACTATTTTGTAGGAAATTTTATCAGCTTTAATTTTGAAAAAAAGGTAAAAATTGATAGGAGTAACTGGTTTCGAGATATAAGCAAAAAACCAATAAGAAAACTGTAACTGTTACTGAACAAAAATGTAATTCAGTTTTCAATATTTGAGACTAAGACGAAAATGCAGCATTTAAAAACGACTCTGAAGACTTCAGTGACTTTTATGTCACCTCCTTTTTCTTCTAATGAAGTATTGGACCCATTAAATTAAGTGTATTTTAAATCACAAGACATTTTCTGTTAAAGCAATTTTTTTTTAAATATTAATTATTTACAAACTTATATCTCGCTTATGGTTAGTCCTACATGAAAAATGCAAATAATTATTTTGTAGGAAATTTTATCAGCTTTAATTTTAGTAAAAAGATAAAAATTGATAGGAGTAACTGTTTTCGAGATATAAGCAAGAAACCAAAAAACTGTTACCTTAATTAAGGGCTTACATATAAGCAAATTTAGTACTAAAAACAACTCTGAAGACTTTGGTGACTTTTATGTCACCTCCTTTTTTTTCTAATAAAGTATTGGACCTATTAAATTAAGTGTATTTTAAATCACAAGACATTTTCTGTTAAAGCACTTTTTCTTTAAATATTAATTATTTTCAAACTTATATTTCGCTTATGGTTAGTTGTACATAAAAAATGCAAATAACTATTTTGTAGGAAATTTTATCAGCTTTAATTTTAGTAAAAAGATAAAAATTGATAGGAGTAACTGTTTTCGTGATATAAGCAAGAAACTGTTACCTTGATTAAGCGCTTGCATATAAGCAAATTTAGTACTATTAGTATTATTATTATTAATGTTATTGCTATTAGTATGACGACTAAAGACGACTCTGAAACCTTTAGTGACATTTATGTCTTTTTCTTTTTCCTTTTTAAAGTGTTAGACACAATTAATTTAGTTTGATTTCAGTATTTCAAACATTTTATTTTAAAGCAAATTTTTGTTAAATATTATTTATATCCATCTCTATAACTCGCTTATGCTTGGTCCTACAAGAAAAATGCAAATAACTATTTTGTAGGAAATTTTATCAGCTTTAATTTTAGTAAAAAGATAAAAATTGATAGGAGTAACTGTTTTCGAGATATAAGCAAAAAACCAAAAAACTGTTACCTTAATAAAGCGCTTGCATATAAGCAAATTTAGTACTATTAGTATTATTATTATTAATGTTATTGTTATTAAAATGACCACTAAAAAAGACTCTAAAGACTTTGGTGACTTTTATGTCTTCTCCTTTTTCCTATACTAAAGTGTTAGACTCAATTAATTTAGTTTAATTTCAGTTTTTCAAACATTTTATTTTAAAGCAAATTTTTGTTGAAGATTATTTATATCCAACTCTATAACTTGCTTATGGTTGGTCTTACAAAAGAAATGCAAATAACTATTTTGTAGGAAATTTTATCAGCTTTAATTTTAGTAAAAAGATAAAAATTGATAGGAGTAACTGTTTTCGAGATATAAGCATGAAACCAAAACGCTGTTACCTTAATTAAGCGTTTGCATATAAGCAAATTTAGTACTATTAGTATTATTATTATTAATGTTATTGTTATTAATATGACGACTAAAGACGACTCTGAAACCTTTAGTGACTATTATGTCTTTTTCTTTTTCCTCTACTAAAGTGTTAGACACAATTAATTTAGTTTAATTTCAGTATTTCAAACATTTTATTTTAAAGCAAATTTTTGTTAAATATTATTTATATCCATCTCTATAACTCGCTTATGCTTGGTCCTACAAGAAAAATGCAAATAACTATTTTGTAGGAAATTTTATCAGCTTTAATTTTAGTAAAAAGATAGAAATTGATAGGAGTAACTGTTTTTGAGATATAAGCAAAAAACCAAAAAACTGTTACCTTAATAAAGCGCTTGCATATAAGCAAATTTAATACTATTAGTATTATTATTATTAATGTTATTGTTATTAAAATGACGACTAAAAAATACTCTAAAGACTTTGGTGACTTTTATGTCTTCTCCTTTTTCCTATACTAAAGTGTTAGACACAATTAATTTAGTTTAATTTCAGTATTTCAAACATTTTATTTTAAAGCAAATTTTTGTTAAATATTATTTATATCCATCTCTACAACTCGCTTATGCTTGGTCCTACAAGAAAAATGCAAATAACTATTTTGTAGGAAATTTTATCAGCTTTAATTTTAGTAAAAAAATAAAAATTGATAGGAGTAACTGTTTTCGAGATATAAGCAAGAAACCAAAACGCTGTTACCTTAATTAAGCGTTTGCATATAAGCAAATTTAGTACTATTAGTATTATTATTATTAATGTTATTGTTATTAATATGACGACTAAAGACGACTCTGAAACCTTTAGTGACTTTTATGTCTTTTCCTTTTTCCTCTACTAAAGTGTTAGACACAATTAATTTAGTTTAATTTCAGTATTTCAAACATTTTATTTTAAAGCAAATTTTTGTTAAATATTATTTATATCCATCTCTATAACTCGCTTATGCTTGGTCTTACAAGAAAAATGCAATTAACTATTTTGTAGGAAATTTTATCAGCTTTAATTTTAGTAAAAAGATAAAAATTGATAGGAGTAACTGTTTTCGAGATATAAGCAAAAAACCAAAAAACTGTTACCTTAATAAAGCGCTTGCATATAAGCAAATTTAGTAGTATTAGTATTATTATTATTAATGTTATTGTTATTAAAATGACGACTAAAAAAGACTTTAAAGACTTTGATGACTTCTATGTCTTCTCCTTTTTCCAATAATAAAGTGTTAGACACAATTAATTTAGTTTAATTTCAGTATTTCAAACATTTTATTTTAAAGCAAATTTTTGTTAAATATTATTTATATCCATCTCTATAACTCGCTTATGCTTGGTCCTACAAGAAAAATGCAAATAACAATTTTGTTGGAAATTTTATCAGCTTTAATTTTGAAAGAAAGATAAAAATTGATAGGAGTAACAGTTTTTGAGATATAAGCAAAAAACCAATAAGAAAACTGTAACTGTTACTGAACAAAAATGTAATTCCGTTTTAAATGTTTGCGACGAAGACGAAAATGCAGCATTTAAAATCGACTCTGAAGACTTCAGTGACTTTTATGTCACCTCCTTTTTCTTCTAATAAAGTATTGGACCCAATAAATTAAGTGTATTTTAAATCCCAAGACATTTTTTGTTAAAACACTTTTTTTTCAAATATTAATTATTTTCAAACTTATATCTCGCTTATGGTTAGTCCTACATGAAAAATGCAAATTACTATTTTGTAGGAAATTTTATCAGCTTTAATTTTAGTAGAAAGATAAAAATTGATAGGAGTAACTGTTTTCGAGATATAAGCAAGAAACCAAAAAACTGTTACGTTAATTAAGCGCTTGCATATAAGCAAATTTAGTACTATTAGTATTATTATTATTAATGTTATTGTTATTAATATGACGACTAAAGACGACTCTGAAACCTTTAGTGACTTTTATGTCTTCTTCTTTTTCCTCTACTAAAGTGTTAGACACAATTAAATTAGTTTAATTTCAGTTTTTCAAACATTTTATTTTAAAGCAAATTTTTGTTAAATATTATTTATATCCAACTCTATAACTCGCTTATGGTTGGTCCTACATGAAAAATGCAAATAACGATTTTGTAGGAAATTTTATCAGCTTTAATTTTGAAATAAAGATAAAAATTGATAGGAGTAACAGTTTTCGAGATATAAGCAAAAAACCAATAAGAAAACTGTAACTGTTACTGAACAAAAATGTAATTCAGTTTTCAATGTTTGAGACGAAGACGAAAATGCAGCATTTAAAATCGACTCTGAAGACTTCAGTGACTTTTATGTCACCTCCTTTTTCTTCTAATAAACTATTGGACCCAATAAATTAAGTGTATTTTAAATCCCAAGACATTTTATGTTAAAACACTTTTTTTTTAAATATTAATTATTTTTAAACTTATATCTCGCTTATGGTTAGTCCTACATGAAAAATGCAAATAACTATTTTGTAGGAAATTTTATCAGCTTTAATTTTAGTAAAAAGATAAAAATTGATAGGAGTAACTGTTTTCGAGATATAAGCAAGAAACCAAAACACTGTTACCTTAATTAAGCGTTTGCATATAAGCAAATTTAGTACTATTAGTATTATTATCATTAATGTTATTGTTATTAATATGACGACTAAAGACGACTCTGAAACCTTTAGTGACTTTTATGTCTTTTTCTTTTTCCTCTACTAAAGTGTTAGACACAATTAAATTAGTTTAATTTCAGTTTTTCAAACATTTTATTTTAAAGCAAATTTTTGTTAAATATTATTTATATCCAACTCTATAACTCGCTTATGGTTGGTCCTACATGAAAAATGCAAATAACGATTTTGTAGGAAATTTTATCAGCTTTAATTTTGAAATAAAGATAAAAATTGATAGGAGTAACAGTTTTCGAGATATAAGCAAAAAACCAATAAGAAAACTGTAACTGTTACTGAACAAAAATGTAATTCAGTTTTCAATGTTTGAGACGAAGACGAAAATGCAGCATTTAAAATCGACTCTGAAGACTTCAGTGACTTTTATGTCACCTCCTTTTTCTTCTAATAAACTATTGGACCCAATAAATTAAGTGTATTTTAAATCCCAAGACATTTTATGTTAAAACACTTTTTTTTTAAATATTAATTATTTTTAAACTTATATCTCGCTTATGGTTAGTCCTACATGAAAAATGCAAATTACTATTTTGTAGGAAATTTTATCAGCTTTAATTTTAGTAAAAAGATAAAAATTGATAGGAGTAACTGTTTTCGAGATATAAGCAAGAAACCAAAAAACTGTTACCTTAATTAAGCGATTGCATATAAGCAAATTTAGTACTAAAAACAACTCTGAAGACTTTGGTGACTTTATGTCTTCTTCTTTTTCCTCTACTAAAGTGTTAGACCCAATTAATTTAGTTTAATATCGGTTTTTCAAACATTTTATTTTAAAGCAAATTTTTGTTAAAGATTATTTATATCCAACTCTATAACTCGCTTATGGTTGGTCCTACAAGAAAAATGCAAATAACGATTTTGTTGGAAATTTTATCAGCTTTAATTTTAAAAGAAAGATAAAAATTGATAGGAGTAACAGTTTTCGAGATAAAAGCAAAAAACCAATAAGAAAACTGTAACTGTTACTGAACAAAAATGTAATTCAGTTTTCAATGTTTGAGACGAAGACGAAAATGCAGCATTTAAAATCGACTCTGAAGACTTCAGTGACTTATATGTCACCTCCTTTTTCTTCTAATAAAGTATTGGACCCAATAAATTAAGTGTATTTTAAATCACAAGACATTTTCTGTTAAAGCACTTTTTTTTAAATATTAGTTATTTTCAAACTTATATCTCGCTTATGGTTAGTCCTACATGAAAAATGCAAATAACTATTTTGTAGGAAATTTTATCAGCTTTAATTTTAGTAAAAAGATAAAAATTGATAGGAGTAACTGTTTTCGAGATATAAGCAAGAAACCAAAAAACTGTTACCTTAATAAAGCGCTTGCATATAAGCAAATTTAGTACTATTAGTATTATTATTATTAATGTTATTGTTATTAAAATGACGACTAAAAACGACTCTGAAGACTTTGGTGACTTTTATGTCTTCTCCTTTTTCCTCTACTAAAGTGTTAGACACAATTAATTTAGTTTAATTCCAGTTT
The DNA here is from genome assembly GCF_031307605.1 of Tribolium castaneum. Lineage (NCBI taxonomy): Eukaryota > Metazoa > Arthropoda > Insecta > Coleoptera > Tenebrionidae > Tribolium > Tribolium castaneum. Next base: position 13,538,389 of record NC_087399.1, read on the forward strand.
TTCAAGCATTTTATTTTAAAGCAAATTTTTGTTAAATATTATTTATATCCAACTCTATAACTCGTTTATGCTTGGTCCTACAAGAAAAATGTAAATAACTATTTTGTTGGAAATTTTATCAGCTTTAATTTTGAAAAAAAGATAAAATTTGATAGGAGTAACTGTTTTCGAGATATAAGCAAAAAACCAATAAGAAAACTGTAACTGTTACTGAACAAAAATGTAATTCAGTTTTCAATGTTTGAGACGAAGACAAAAATGCAGCATTTAAAAACGACTCTAAAAACTTCAGTGACTTTTATGTCACCTCCTTTTTCTTCTAATAAAGTATTAAACCCAATAAATTAAGTGTATTTTAAATCACAAGACATTTTCTGTTAAAACACTTTATTTTAATTATTAATTATTTTCAAACTTATATCTCGCTTATGGTTAGTTCTACATGAAAAATGCAAATAACTATTTTGTAGGAAATTTTATCACCTTTAATTTTGGTGAAAAAGTAAAAATTGATAGGAGTAACTGTTTTCGAGATATAAGCAAAAAACAAAAAAACTGTTACCTTAATTAAGCGCTTGCATATAAGCAAATTTAGTACTACTAGTATTGTTATTATAAATGTTATTGTTATTAATATGACGACTAAAGACAACTCTAAGACTTTAGTGACTTTTATGTCTCCTTCTTTTTCCTCTACTAAAGTGTTAGACACAATTAATTTAGTTTAATTTCAGTTTTTCAAACATTTTATTTTAAAGCAAATATTTGTTAAATATTAAAAACTATAAAATGGCTTAGATTGCCTAAAAACACAGATCACACATGATCTTTTGCATAGAAATGAGAAAACGCTCATGTAACACACAAAATAAGCTCCATTTTTCCTTATTAAAAGTATTATTATTATTATTACTTATGTTACTATTACAATTAGTATTATTATTATTATTATTATTACTATTATTTTTATTATTATTATTACTATTATTATTATTATTATTATTATTATTATTAATATAATTATTATTAAAAACCGATTATAACTTTTGTATAGTAAATGTTTTTATACCAGTTTTAAAATGAGTTATTAATTTTAGACAATTTCTTGCCTAAAAACACAGATCACAGATGATTTCTTGCATAGAAATGAACAAACGCTCATATAACACACAAAATAAGCTTCATTTTTGCTTAGAAAACTAAGCTTACTTTTATTACTATTATTATTTTCATTATTATTATTATTAATATTATTATTATTATTACTATTATTATTATTATTATTATTATTATTATTATTGTTATTATTATTATTATTAAAAACTTATATTAAACAGACAGAAAACGTCGTATTCTGTCACAAAAAAACGAATTACGTTATAGACTTGACGAGAACGGCGTATCTCGGACACTTATAGGACTTTTATAAGGTCAAAAAGTATCAGTTTGGATTAAAACAAATTATTTTTGTTGAGTCTCAGTCTGAATTGTTTATCAGTTCAAACAAAAACGGCTTATTTTAGACGATCTTTTGCTTTGAACAAGAAAACTTACATCGAACAGACTAAAAACGTATTAATCTGGCCTAAAAGAGCAATTTATGTATCACTTTGGATAAAGGCAGCTAATCCTATTCGTTTCATTGCTTAAAATATACAAAATTGTTAATAAATCTAACAAAAACGCTGTATTCTAGCACAAAATACTAATTACATTATAGTTTCGACGAGAATAGCTTATTTGGAATGATTCTATGCTTCCAAACGAGTAAATTTTTATTAAACAGATGCCAAACATCATGTTTTGTCCTATAAAGACATTTTATATTGCAGTTTGTATTAAAACAAAATATTTTCGTTGATTCTTTGTTAGAAGCAGCAAACCTAACATTAAAGAATCTGAAAACTTTGTATTCGGACACAAACCACCGAATTTTGTATCAGTCTAGAAAAAAACGGTTGATTTTCGACAATATTTTGCTTTGAACAAGAAAACTTATATCAAACTGACTAAAAACGTCTTATTTTAGAACAAAACAAAAGATTTGCGTTATAGTCTTGAAGCTGATTCATGCCACAGTTTGGATAAAAACCAATTATTTTTGTTAATTCATTGTTACAAACAAGAAACCTTACATCAAAGAAACTGAAAACCCCTTATTTAGGCACAGAAATTCGAATTACGTTTCAGTCTGGACAAAAACTGCTTACTTTAGACGATCCTTTGTTTTGAATACAAAAACTTACATTAAAAAGATTAAAAACGTCTTATTCTGGCTGAAAACTGCAAATTATATATTACTCTAGATAAAAGCAATTTATCCTGATTACTCCTTTGCTTAGAATAGAGCAAACTTGTATAAAACTTAATGAAAACTTTAAATTTCGTCTCAAAGAAATAATTTACATTATAGTTTTGACCAGCACTGTTTATTTCAAACGATTTTATGATTCGAAACTAATGAACTTTTATGGGGCAGATGCAAAACCACATATTACCATATAAAGCGTTGTTTTAAAGCAAATTATTACCTTTTGCAACAAGAAATTTCACGTCAAAGAAACTGAAAACATCGTATCCATGCACAAATATCGAATTACGTATCAGTTTAGGCAAACACAGCTTATTTTAAACGATTCCTTGCTATAAACAAGAAAAAATTTTATCAAACATATTGAAAATGTCTTACTCTTGAAAATAAGAGCAAATTATGTATCAGTTTTAACAAAAGCGGATTACTCTGTTTGATTCTATGCTTAGAGTAGAGTAAACTACTATAAAACGTAATGAAAACTTTATATTCAAACTCAAAAGAACAAATTACGTTATAGTTTTGACAAAAAAAAATTGAACAAGTGCAAAAGCTAATACTTTGCTTTAAAATAACGATTTATGTGGTAATATGGTATTTTGCATCTGTACTATAAAAGTTTACTCGTTTCGCTCCATTGAATCATTCGAAGTAAATTATTTTGACACAACAACGAAAATAATTATTTGTTTAAACTGTAACATGTCGTTTATATAAAACGAACTAAGACGTTTGGCATCTGTTTAGTAAAAGTTTTCTCGTTTAGGGGCATAAAATCGTTTGAAATTAACAGTTCTGGTCAAAACTAAACGTAAATTATATCTTTGAGACGAAATTTAAAGTTTTCATTAAGTTTTATACAAGTTTGCTCTATTCTAAGCAAAGGAGTAATCAGGATAAATTGCTTTTATCTAGAGTAATATATAATTTGCAGTTTTCAGCCAGAATAAGACGTTTTTAATCTTTTTAATGTAAGTTTTCGTGTTCAAAATAAAGAATCGTCTAAAATAAGCAATTTGTGTCCAGACTGAAACGTAATTTGATTTTCTGGGCCTGAATAAGAGGTTTTCAGTTTCTTTGATGTAAGGTTTCTTGTTTGTAACAATGAATAAACGAAAATCATTGGTTTTAATCCAAACTGTGACATAAATCGTTTTTTAAAGGCGAAATCAGACGTTTTGCCTCTGTTCAGTGAAAGTATACTGGTTTCAAAGCATAGAATCGTTTGAAATTAACAGTTCTCGTCAAGACTATAACGCAAATCTTTAAAGTGATACAAAGAAATAATTTACGTTATAGTTTTGACCAGAACTCTTAATTTCAAACGATTTTATGCCCCCAAACGAGAAAACTTTCACTAAACAGATGCCAAACGTCTTAGTTCGTTTTATAAAAGCGACTTATGTTACAGTTTAAACAAAAACAAATTATTTTCGTTGTTGTGTCAAAATAATTTATTTCGAATGATTCAATGGAGCGAAACGAGTAAACTTTTATAGGACAGATGCAAAATACCATATTACCACATAAATCGTTATTTTAAAGCAAAGTATTAGCTTTTGCACTTGTTCAATTAAAGTTTGCTTACTTCGAAATATGTAGTCGTCCGAAATAATTTTTTTTGTCAAAACTATAACGTAATTTGTTCTTTTGAGCTTGAATATAGAGTTTTCATTACGTTTTATAGTAGTTTACTCTACTCTAAGCATAGAATCAAACAGAGTAATCCGCTTTTGTTAAAACTGATACATAATTTGCTCTTATTTTCGAGAATAAGACATTTTCAATATGTTTGATAAAATTTTTCTTGTTTATAGCAAGGAATCGTTTAAAATAAGCTGTATTTGCCTAAACTGATACGTAATTCGATATTTGTGCATGGATACGATGTTTTCAGTTTCTTTGACGTGAAATTTCTTGTTGCAAAAGGTAATAATTTGCTTTAAAACAACGCTTTATATGGTAATATGTGGTTTTGCATCTGCCCCATAAAAGTTCATTAGTTTCGAATCATAAAATCGTTTGAAATAAACAATGCTGGTCAAAACTATAACGTAAATTATTTCTTTGAGACGAAATTTAAAGTTTTCATTAAGTTTTATACAAGTTTACTCTATTCTAAGTAAAGGAGTAATCAGGATAAAATGCTTTTATCTAGAGTAATATATAATTTGCAGTTTTCAGCCAGAATAAGACGTTTTTAATCTTTTTAATGTAAGTTTTTGTATTCAAAACAAATTATCGTCTAAAGTAAGCAGTTTATGTCCAGACGGAAACGGAATTCGAATTTCTGTGCCTGAATAAGGGGTTTTCAGTTACTTTGATGTAAGGTTTCATGTTTGTAACAATGAATTAACGAAAATAATTGGTTTTTATCCAAACTGTGGCATGAATCGTTTTTAAAAGGCGAAATAAGATGTTTTTCCTCTGTACAGTGAAAGTTTACTCGTTTCAAAGCATAGAACCGTTTGAAATTAACAGCTCTCGTTAAGACTATAACGCAAATCTTTTGTTTTGTGCTAAAATAAGACGTTTTTAGTCAGTTTGATATAAGTTTTCTTGTTCAAAGCAAAATATTGTCGAAAATCATCCGCTTTTGTCTAAACTGATACAAAATTCGGTGGTTTGTGTCCGAATACAAAGTTTTCAGATTCTTTAATGTTAGGTTTGCTGCTTCTAACAAAGAATCAACGAAAATATTTTGTTTTAATACAAACTGCAATATAAAATGTCTTTATAGGACAAAACATGATGTTTGGCATCTGTTTAATAAAAACTTACTCGTTTGGAAGCATAGAATCATTCCAAATAAGCTATTCTCGTCGAAACTATAATGTAATTAGTATTTTGTGCTAGAATACAGCGTTTTTGTTAGATTTATTAACAATTTTGTCTATTTTAAGCAATGAAACGAATAGGATTAGCTGCCTTTATCCAAAGTGATACATAAATTGCTCTTTTATGCCAGATTAATACGTTTTTAGTCTGTTCGATGTAAGTTTTTTTGTTCAAAGCAAAAGATCGTCTAAAATAAGCCGTTTTTGTTTGAACTGATGAACAATTCAGACTGAGAGTCAACAAAAATAATTTGTTTTAATCCAAACTGATACTTTTTGACCCTATAAGAGTCCTATAAGTGTCCGAGATACGCCGTTCTCGTCAAGTCTATAACGTAATTCGTTTTTTTGTGTCAGAATACGACGTTTTCTGTCTGTTTAATATAAATTTTTAATAATATTAATAATAACAATAATAATAATAATAATAATAATAATAATAATAATAATAATAATAATAATAATAATAATAATAATAATAATAATAATAATAATAATATAATAGTAATAAGAATAATAATAATAAAAATAATAATAGAAATAAAAGTAAGCTTAGTTTTCTAAGCAAAAATGAAGCTTATTTTGTGTGTTATATGAGCGTTTTCTCATTTCTATGCAAGAAATCATCTGTGATCTGTGTTTTTAGGCAAGAAATTGTCTAAAATTAATAACTCATTTTAAAACTGGTATAAAAACATTTACTATACAAAAGTTAATAATAATAATAATAATAATAATAATAATAATAATAGTAATAATAATAATAATAATAATAATAATAATAATAATAATAATAATAATAATAATAATAATAATAATAGTAATAAAAGTAAGCTTAGTTTTCTAAGCAAAAATGAAGCTTATTTTGTGTGTTATATGAGCGTTTTCTCATTTCTATGCAAGAGATCATCTATGATCTGTGTTTTTAGGCAAGAAATTGAATAAAATTAATAACTCATTTTAAAACTGGTATAAAAACATTTACTATACAAAAGTTAATAATAATAATAATAATAATAATAATAATAGTAATAAAAGACATAATAATAATAATAATAATAATAATAATAATAATAATAATACTTATAATAATGAATTTCTTTCTAAATTAAAGCTTAGTTTTTCTAAGCAAAAATGATGCTTATTTTGTGTTATCGGAGCGTTTTCACATTTCTATGCAAGAGATCATCTGTGATCTGTGTTTTTAGGCAAGAAATTGTCTAAAATTAAAAACTCATTTTAAAACTGGTATAAAAACATTTACTATACAAAAGTTAATAATAATAATAATAATAATAATAATAATAATAATAATGATAGTAATAATAATAAAAATAATAGTAATAATAATAATAATAATAATAATAATAAAAATAATAATAATAGTAATAAAAGTAAGCTTAGTTTTCTAAGCAAAAATGAAGCTTATTTTGTGTGTTATATGAGCGTTTTCTCATTTCTATGCAAGAGATCATCTGTGATCTGTGTTTTTAGGCAACAAATTGAATAAAATTAATAACTCATTTTAAAACTGGTATAAAAACATTTACTATACAAAAGTTAATAATAATAATAATAATAATAATAATAGTAATAAAAGAAATAATAATAATAATAATGATAATAATACTTATAATAATGAATTTCTTTCTAAATTAAAGCTTAGTTTTTCTAAGCAAAAATGATGCTTATTTTGTGTTATCTGAGCGTTTTCTCATTTCTATGCAAGAGATCATCTGTGATCTGTGTTTTTAGGCAAGAAATTGTCTAAAATTAATAACTCATTTTAAAACTGGTATAAAAACATTTACTATACAAAAGTTATAATCGGTTTTTAATAATAATAATATTAATAATAATAATAATAATAATAATAATAATAATAATAGTAATAATAATAATAAAAATAATAGTAATAATAATAACAATAATAAAAATAATAATAATAGTAGTAATAAAAGTAAGCTTAGTTTTCTAAGCAAAAATGAAGCTTATTTTGTGTTATATGAGCGTTTTCTCATTTCTATGCAAAAGATCATGTGTGATCTGTGTTTTAAGTTGTGTCAGAATACGACGTTTTCTGTCTGTTTAATATAAGTTTTTAATAATAATAATAATAATAATAATATAAATAACAATAATAATAATAATAATAATAATAATAATAATAATAATACTTTTAATAAGGAAAAATGGAGCTTATTTTGTGTGTTACATGAGCGTTTTCTCATTTCTATGCAAAAGATTATGTGTGATCTGTGTTTTTAGGCAATCTAAGCCATTTTATAGTTTTTAATATTTAACAAAATTTGCTTTAAAATAAAATGTTTGAAAAACTGAAATTAAACTAAATTAATTGTGTCTAACACTTTAGTAGAGGAAAAAGGAGGAGACATAAAAGTCACTAAAGTCTTAGAGTTGTCTTTAGTCGTCATATTAATAACAATAACATTTATAATAACAATACTAGTAGTACTAAATTTGCTTATATGCAAGCGCTTAATTAAGGTAACAGTTTTTTTGTTTTTTGCTTATATCGCGAAAACAGTTACTCCTATCAATTTTTACTTTTTCACCAAAATTAAAGGTGATAAAATTTCCTACAAAATAGTTATTTGCATTTTTCATGTAGAACTAACCATAAGCGAGATATAAGTTAGAAAATAATTATTAATTAAAAAAAAGTGTTTTAACAGAAAATGTCTTGTGATTTAAAATACACTTAATTTATTGGGTCCAATACTTAATTAGAAGAAAAAGGAGGTGACATAAAAGTCACTGAAGTCTTCAGAGTCGTTTTTAAATGCTGCATTTTTGTCTTCGTCTCAAACATTGAAAACTGAATTACATTTTTGTTTAGTAACAGTTACAGTTTTCTTATTGGTTTTTTGCTTATATCTCGAAAACAGTTACTCCTATCAAATTTTATCTTTCTTTCAAAATTAAAGCTGATAAAATTTCCAACAAAATAGTTATTTACATTTTTCTTGTAGGACCAAGCATAAACGAGTTATAGAGTTGGATATAAATAACATTTAACAAAAATTTGCTTTAAAATAAAATGCTTGAAAAACCGGAATTATACTAAATTAATTGTGTCTAACACTTTAGTAGAGGAAAAAGGAGAAGACATAAAAGTCACTAAATGTTTCAGAGTCGTCTTTAGTCGTCATATTAATAACAATAACATTAATAATAATAATACTAATAGTATTAAATTTGCTTATATGCAAACGCTTAATTAAAGTAACAGTTTTTTGGTTTCCTGCTTATATCTCGAAAACAGTTACTCCTATCAATTTTTATCTTTTTTTCAAAATTAAAGCTGATAAAATTTCCTACAAAATAGTTATTTGCATTTTTTTGTAGGACCAACCATAAGCGAGTTATAGAGTTGGATATAAATAATCTTTAACAAAAATTTGCTTTAAAATAAAATGTTTGAAAAACCGAAATTAAACTAAATTAAGACTAACACTTTAGTAGAGGAAAAAGGAGAAGACATAAAAGTCACCAAAGTCTTGAGAGTCGTTTTTAGTCGTCATATTAATAACAATAACATTAATAATAATAATACTAATATTACTAAATTTGCTTATATGCAAGCGCTTAATAAAGGTAACAGTTTTTTGGTTTCTTGCTTATATCTCGAAAACAGTTACTTCTATCAATTTTTATCTTCTTACTAAAATTAAAGCTGATAAAATTTCCTACAAAATAGTAATTTGCATTTTTCATGTAGGACTAACCATAAGCGTGATTTTAAATCACAAGACATTTTCTGTTAAAGCACATTTTTTTTTAAATATTAATTATGAAACGACTCTGAAGACTTCAGTGACTTTTATGTCACCTCCTTTTTCTTCTAATAAAGTATTGGACCCAATAAATTAAGTGTATTTTAAATCACAAGACATTTTCTGTTAAAACACTTTTTTTTAATTATTAATTATTTTCAAACTTATATCTCGCTTATGGTTAGTTCAAATGCAGCATTTAAAAACGACTCTGAAGACTTCAGTGACTTTTATGTCACCTCCTTTTTCTTCTAATAAAGTATTGGACCCAATAAATTAAGTGTATTTTGAATCACAAGACATTTTCTGTTAAAGCACTTTTTTTTTAAATATTAATTATTATCAAACTTATATCTCGCTTATAGTTAGTCCTACATAAAAAATGCAAATAACTATTTTGTAGAAAATTTTATCAGCTTTAATTTTGAAAAAAAGGTAAAAATTGATAGGAGTAACTATTTTCGAGATATAAGCAAAAAACCAATAAGAAAACTGTAACTGTTACTGAACAAAAATATAATTCAGTTTTCAATGTTTGAGACAAAGACGAAAATGCAGCATTTAAAATCGACTCTGAAGACTTCAGTGACTTTTATGTCACCTCCTTTTTCTTCTAATAAAGTATTGGACCCATTAAATTAAGTGTATTTTAAATCACAAGGCATTTTCTGTTAAAGCACTTTTTTTTTAAATATTAATTATTTTTAAACTTATATCTCGCTTATGGTTAGTCCTACATGAAAAATGCAAATAACTATTTTGTAGGAAATTTTATCAGCTTTAATTTTAGTGAAAAGTTAAAAATTGATAGGAGTAACTGTTTTCGAGATATAAGCAAGAAACCAAAAAACTGTTACCTTAATTAAGGGCATGCATATAAGCAAATTTAGTACTAAAAACAACTCTGAAGACTTTGGTGACTTTTATGTCACCTCCTTTTTCTTCTAATAAAGTATTGGACCCATAAAATTAAGTGTATTTTAAATCACAAGACAATTTCTGTTAAAGCACTTTTTCTTTAATTATTAATTATTTTCAAACTTATATCTCGCTTATGGTTAGTTCTACATAAGAAATGCAAATAACTATTTTGTAGGAAATTTTATCAGCTTTAATTTTAGTAAAAAGATAAAAATTGATAGGAGTTACTGTTTTCGAGATATAAGCAAGAAACTGTTACCTTAATTAAGCGCTTGCATATAAGCAAATTTAGTAATATTAGTATTATTATTATTAATGTTATTGTTATTAATATGACGACTAAAGACAACTCTAAAATCTTTAGTGACTTTTATGTCTTTTTCTTTTTCCTCTACTAAAGTGTTAGACACAATTAAATTAGTTTAATTTCAGTTTTTCAAACATTTTATTTTAAAGCAAATCTTTGTTAAATATTATTTATATCCAACTCTATAACTCGCTTATGGTTGGTCCTACAAGAAAAATGCAAATTACTATTTTGTAGAAAATTTTATCAGCTTTAATTTTAGTAAAAAGATAAAAATTGATTGGAGTAACTGTTTTCGAGATATAAGCAAGAAACCAAAAAACTGTTACCTTAATTAAGCGTTTGCATATAAGCAAATTTAGTACTATTAGTATTATTATTATTAATGTTATTGTAATTAATATGACGATTAAAGACGACTCTGAAACCTTTAGTGACTTTTATGTCTTCTTCCTATTCCTTTACTAAAGTGTTAGACACAATTAATTTAGTTTAATTTCAGTATTTCAAACATTTTATTTTAAAGCAAATTTTTGTTAAATATTATTTATATCCATCTCTATAACTCACTTATGCTTCGTCCTACAAGAAAAATGCAAATAACTATTTTGTAGGAAATTTTATCAGCTTTAATTTTAGTAAAAAGATAAAAATTGATAGGAGTAACTGTTTTGAGATATAAGCAAGAAACCAAAAAACTGTTACCTTAATAAAGCGCTTGCATAAAAGCAGATTTAGTACTATTAGTATTATTATTATTAATATTATTTTTATTAATATGACGACTAAAAACGACTCTGAAGACTTTGGTGACTTTTATGTCTTTTCCTTTTTCCTATACTAAAGTGTTAGACTCAATTAAATTAGTTTAATTTCGGTTTTTCAAACATTTTATTTTAAAGCAAATTTTTGTTAAAGATTATTTATATCCAACTCTATAACTCGCTTATGGTTGGTCTTACAAAAGAAATGCAAATAACTATTTTGTAGGAAATTTTATCAGCTTTAATTTTAGTAAAAAATAAAAATTGATAGGAGTAACTGTTTTTGAGATATAAGCAAGAAACCAAAACACTGTTACCTTAATTAAGCGTTTGCATATAAGCAAATTTAGTACTATTAGTATTATTATTATTAATGTTATTGTTATTAATATGACGACTAAAGACGACTCTAAAACCTTTAGTGACTTTTATGTTTTTTTCTTTTTCCTCTACTAAAGTGTTAGACACAATTAATTTAGTTAAATTCCGGTTTTTCAAGCATTTTATTTTAAAGCAAATTTTTGTTAAATATTATTTATATCCAATTCTATAACTCGCTTATGGTTGGTCCTACAAGAAAAATGCAAATAACGATTTTGTAGGAAATTTTATCAGCTTTAATTTTGAAAGAAAGATAAAAATTGATAGGAGTAACAGTTTTCGAGATATAAGCAAAAAACCAATAAGAAAACTGTAACTGTTACTGAACAAAAATGTAATTCAGTTTTCAATGTTTGAGACGAAGACGAAAATGCAGCATTTAAAATCGACTCTGAAGACTTCAGTGACTTTTATGTCACCTCCTTTTTCTTCTAATAAAGTATTGGACCCAATAAATTAAGTGTATTTTAAATCATAAGACATTTTCTGTTAAAGCACTTTTTTTTTAAATATTAATTATTTTCAAACTTATATCTCGCTTATGGTTAGTTCTACATGAAAAATGCAAATTACTATTTTGTAGGAAATTTTATCAGCTTTAATTTTAGTAAAAACATAAAAATTGGTAGGAGTAACTGTTTTCGAGATATAAGCAAGAAACGAAAAAACTGTTACCTTAAATAAGCGCTTGCATATAAGCAAATTTAGTACTAAAAACAACTCTGAAGACTTTGGTGACTTTTATGTCTTCTCCTTTATTCTCTACTAAAGTGTTAGACCCAATTAAATTAGTTTAATATCGGTTTTTCAAACATTTTATTTTAAAGCAAATTTTTGTTAAAGATTATTTATATCCAACTCTATAACTCGTTTATGCTTGGTCCTACAAGAAGAATGTAAATAACTATTTTGTTGGAAATTTTATCAGCTTTAATTTTGGAAAAAAGATACAATTTGATAGGAGTAACTGTTTTTGAGATATAAGCAAAAAACCAATGAGAAAACTGTAACTGTTACTGAACAAAAATGTAATTCAGTTTTCAATGTTTGAGACGAAGACGAAAATGCAGCATTTAAAAACGACTCTGAAGACTTCAGTGACTTTTATGTCACCTCCTTTTTCTTCTAATAAAGTATAGGACCCAATAAATTAAGTGTATTTTAAATCACAAGTCATTTTCTGTTAAAGCACTTTTTTTTAAATATTTATTATTTTCAAACTTATATCTCGCCTATGGTTAGTCCTACATAAAAAATGCAAATAACCATTTTGTAGGAAATTTTATCAGCTTAAATTTTAGTAAAATGATAAAAATTGATAGGAGTAACTGTTTTCGAGATATAAGCAAGAAACTGTTACCTTAATTAAGCGCTTGCATCTAAGCAAATTTAGTAATATTAGTATTATTATTATTAATGTTATTGTTATTAATATGACAATTAAAAACGACTCTGAAGACTTTGGTGACTTTTACGTCTCCTCCTTTTTCCTCTACTAAAGTGTTACACCCAATTAATTTAGTTTAATTTCGGTTTTTCAAACATTATATTTTAAAGCAAATTTTTCTTAAAGATTATTTATATCCAACTCTATAACTCGCTTATGGTTGGTCCTACAAAAAAATGCTAAAAACTATTTTGTAGGAAATTTTATCAGCTTTAATTTTGAAGAAAAGATAAAAATTTATAGGAGTAACTGTTTTTGAGATATAAGCAAAAAACCAAAGTGAAAACTGTAACCGTTACTGAACAAAAATGTAATTCAGTTTTCAATGTTTGAGACGAAGACGAAAATGCAGCATTTAAAAACGACTCTGAAAACTTCAGTGACTTTTAAGTCACCTCCTTTTTCTTCTAATAAAGTATTGGACCCAATAAATTAAGGGTATTTTAAATCACAAGACATTTTCTGTTAAAGCACTTTTTTTTTAAATATTGATTATTTTCAAACTTACATCTCGCTTATGGTGAGTTCTACATGAAAAATGCAAATTACTATTTTGTAGGAAATTTTATCAGCTTTAATTTTAGTAAAAAAATAAAAATTGATAGGAGTAACTGTTTTCGAGATATAAGCAAGAAACCAAAAAACTGTTACCTTAATTAAGCGCTTGCATATAAGCAAATTTATTACTATTAGTATTATTATTATTAATGTTATTGTTATTAATATGACGATTAAAGACAACTTTGAAACCTTTAGTGACTTTTATGTCTTCTCCTTTTTCCTCTACTAAAGTGTTAGACACAATTAATTTAGTTTAATTTCAGAATTTCAAACATTTTATTTTAAAGCAAATTTTTGTTAAATATTATTTATATCCATCTCTATAACTCGCTTATGCTCGGTCCTACAAGAACAATGCAAATAACTATTTTGTAGGAAATTTTATCAGCTTTAATTTTAAGAAAAAGATAAAAATTGATAGGGGTAACTGTTTTCGAGATATAAGCAAGAAACCAAAAAATTGTTACCTTAATAAAGCGCTTGCATATAAGCAAATTTAGTACTATTAGTATTATTATTATTAATGTTATTGTTATTAATATGACGACTAAAAACGACTCTGAAGACTTTGGTGACTTTTATGTCTTCTCCTTTTTCCTATACTAAAGTGTTAGACTCAATTAATTTAGTTTAATTTCGGTTTTTCAAACATTTTATTTTAAAGCAAATTTTTGTTAAATATTATTTATTATATCCAACTCTATAACTCGCTTATGGTTGGTCCTACAAGAAAAATGCAAATAACTATTTTGTAGGAAGCTTTATCAGCTTTAATTTTAAAAGAAAGATAAAAATTGATCGGAGTAACTGTTTACGAGATATAAGCAAAAAACCAATAAGAAAACTGTGACTGTTACTGAACAAAAATGTAATTCAGTTTTCAATGTTTGAGACGAAGACGAAACTGAAGCATTTAAAAACGACTCAAAAGTAAGCTTAGTTTTCTAAGCAAAAATGAAGCTTATTTTGTGTTATATGAGCTTTTCTCATTTCTATGCAAAAGATCATGTGTGATCTGTGTTTTTAGGCAATCTAAGCCATTTGATAGTTTTTAGGCAAGAAATTCCCTAAAATTAATAACTCATTTTAAAACTGGTATAAAAACATTTACTATACAAAAGTTAATAATAATAATAATAATAATAATAATAATAATAATAATAATAATAATAATAATAATACTAATAATAATAATAATAATAACAATAATAATAATAATAATAATAATAATAATAATAATAATAGTAATAGTAACAAAAGTAATAATAATAATATTACTTTTAATAAGGAAAAATGGAGCTTATTTTGTGTGTTACATGAGCGTTTTCTCATTTCTATGCAAAAGATCATGTGTGATCTGTGTTTTTAGGCAATCTAAGCCATTTTATAGTTTTTAATATTTAACAAAAATTTGCTTTAAAATAAAATGTTTGAAAAACTGAAATTAAACTAAATTAATTGTGTCTAACACTTTAGTAGAGGAAAAAGGAGGAGACATAAAAGTCACTAAAGTCTTAGAGTTGTCTTTAGTCGTCATATTAATAACAATAACATTTATAATAACAATACTAGTAGTACTAAATTTCCTTATATGCAAGCGCTTAATTAAGGTAACAGTTTTTTTGTTTTTTGCTTATATCTCGAAAACAGTTACTCCTATCAATTTTTACTTTTTCACCAAAATTAAAGGTGATAAAATTTCCTACAAAATAGTTATTTGCATTTTTCATGTAGAACTAACCATAAGCGAGATATAAGTTTGAAAATAATTAATAATTAAAAAAAAGTGTTTTAACAGAAAATGTCTTGTGATTTAAAATACACTTAATTTATTGGGTCCAATACTTTATTAGAAGAAAAAGAAGGTGACATAAAAGTCACTGAAGTCTTCAGAGTCGATTTTAAATCAAATTTTATCTTTCTTTCAAAATTAAAGCTGATAAAATTTCCAACAAAATAGTTATTTACATTTTTCTTGTAGGACCAAGCATAAACGAGTTATAGAGTTGGATATAAATAATATTTAACAAAAATTTGCTTTAAAATAAAATGCTTGAAAAACCGGAATTAAACTAAATTAATTGTGTCTAACACTTTAGTAGAGGAAAAATGAGAAGACATAAAAGTCACTAAATGTTTCAGAGTCGTCTTTAGTCGTCATATTAATAACAATAACATTAATAATAATAATACTAATAGTACTAAATTTGCTTATATGCAAACGCTTAATTAAGGTAACAGTTTTTTGGTTTCTTGCTTATATCTCGAAAACAGTTACTCCTATCAATTTTTATCTTTTTTTCAAAATTAAAGCTGATAAAATTTCCTACAAAATAGTTATTTGCATTTTTTTGTAGGACTAACCATAAGCGAGTTATAGAGTTGGATATAAATAATCTTTAACAAAAATTTGCTTTAAAATAAAATGTTTGAAAAACCGATATTAAAATAAATTAATTGGGTCTAACACTTTAGTAGAGGAAAAGGGAGAAGACATAAAGTCACCAAAAACTTCAAAGTTGTTTTTAGTACTAAATTTGCTTATATGCAAGTGCTTAATTAAGGTAACAGTTTTTTGGTTTCTTGCTTATATCTCGAAAACAGTTACTCCTATCAATTTTTATCTTTTTACTAAATTTAAAGCTGATAAAATTTCCTACAAAATAGTTATTTGCATTTCTTTTGTAAGACCAACCCTAAGCGAGTTATAGAGTTGAATATAAATAATCTTTAACAAAAATTTGCTTTAAAATAAAATGTTTGAAAAACCGAAATTAAATTAAATTAATTGAGTCTAACACTTTAGTATAGGAAAAAGGAGAAGACATAAAAGTCACCAAAGGTTTCAGAGTCGTCTTTAGTCGTCATATTAATAACAATAACATTAATAACAATAATACTAATAGTACTAAATTTGCTTATATGCAAGCGCTTTATTAAGGTAACAGTTTTTTGGTTTCTTGCTTATATCTCGAAAACAGTTAATCCTATCAATTTTTATCTTTTTACTAAAATTAAAGCTGATAAAATTTCCTACAAAATAGTTATTTGCATTTTTCTTGTAGGACCAAGCATAAGCGAGTTATAGAGATGGATATAAATAATATTTAACAAAAATTTGCTTTAAAATAAAATGTTTGAAATACTTAAATTAAACTAAATTATTTGTGTCTAACACTTTAGTAGAGAAAAAAGAAAAAGATATAAAAGTCACTAAAAGTTTCAGAGTCGTCTTTAATCGTCATATTAATAACAATAACATTAATAATAATAATACTAATAGTACTAAATTTGCTTATATGCAAAAGCTTAATTAAGTTAACAGTTTTTTGGTTTCTTGCTTATATCTCGAAAACAGTTACTCCTATCAATTTTTATCTTTTTACTAAAATTAAAGCTGATAAAATTTCCTACAAATTAGTTATTTGCATTTTTTATGTAGGACTAACCATAAGCGAGATGTAAGTTTGAAAATAATCAATATTTAAAAAAAAAGTGCTTTAACAGAAAATGTCTTGTGATTTAAAATACACTTAATTTATTGGGTCCAATACTTTATTAGAAGAAAAAGGAGGTGACTTAAAAGTCACTGAAGTCTTCAGAGTCGTTTTTAAATGCTGCATTTTCGTCTTCGTCTCAAACATTGAAAACTGAATTACATTTTTGTTCAGTAACTGTTACAGTTTTCATTTTGGTTTTTTGCTTATATCTCGAAAACAGAGTCTCCTATAAATTTTTATCTTTCCTTCAAAATTAAAGCTGATAAAATTTCCTACAAAATAATTTTTAGCATTTTTTTTGTAGAATCAACCATAAGCGAGTTATAGAGTTGAATATAAATAATCTTTAACAAAAATTTGCTTTAAAATAAAATGTTTGAAAAACCGAAATTAAACTAAATTGATTGGGTCTAACACTTTAGTAGAGGAAAAAGAAGGAGACGTAAAAGTCACCAAAGTCTTCAGAGTCGTTTTTAATCGTCATATTAATAACAATAACATTAATAATAATAATAATAATAGTACTAAATATGCTAAAATGCAAACGCTTAATTAAGGTAACAGTTTTTTGGTTTCTTGCTTATATCTCGAAAACAATTACTCCTATCAATTTTTATCTTTTTACTAAAATTAAAGCTGATAAAATTTCCTACAAAATGTATATTTGCATTTTTCATCTAGGACTAACCATAAGCGAGATATAAGTTTGAAAATAATTAATATTTAAAAAAAAGTGCTTTCACAGAAAATGTCTTGTGATTTAAAATACACTTAATTTAATGGGTCCAATACTTTATTAGAAGAAAAAGGAGGTGACATAAAAGTCACTGAAGTCTTCAGAGTCGTTTTTAAATGCTGCATTTTCGTCTTCGTCTCAAACATTGAAAACTGAATTACATTTTTGTTCAGTAACAGTTACAGTTTTCTTATTGGTTTTTTGCTTATATCTCGAAAACAGTTACTCTTATCAAATTTTATCTTTCTTCCAAAATTAAAGCTGATAAAATTTCCAACAAAATAGTTATTTACATTTTTCTTGTAGAACCAAGCATAAACGAGTTATAGAGTTGGATATAAATAATATTTAACAAAAATTTGCTTTAAAATAAAATGCTTGAAAAACCGGAATTAAACTAAATTAATTGTGTCTAACACTTTAGTAGAGGAAAAAGTAGAAGACATAAAAGTCACTAAATGTTTCAGAGTCGTCTTTAGTCGTCATATTAATAACAATAACATTAATAATAATAATACTAATAGTACTAAATTTGCTTATATGCAAACGCTTAATTAAGATAACAGTTTTTTGGTTTCTTGCTTATATCTCGAAAACAGTTACTCCTATCAATTTTTATCTTTTTTTCAAAATTAAAGCTGATAAAATTTCCTACAAAACAGTTATTTGCATTTTTTTGTAGGACCAACCATAAGCGAGTTATAGAGTTGGATATAAATAATCTTTAACAAAAATTTGCTTTAAAATAAAATGTTTGAAAAACCGATATTAAACTAAATTAATTGGGTCTAACACTTTAGTAGAGGAAAAAGGAGAAGACATAAAAGTCACCAAAATCTTCAGAGTTGTTTTTAGTACTAAATTTGCTTATATGCAAGCGCTTAATTAAGGTAACAATTTTTTGGTTTCTTGCTTATATCTCGAAAACAGTTACTTCTATCAATTTTTATCTTTTTACTAAAATTAAAGCTGATAAAATTTCCTACAAAATGTATATTTGCATTTTTCATGTAGGACTAACCATAAGCGAGATATAAGTTTGAAAATAATTAATATTAAAAAAAAGTGCTTTCACAGAAAATGTCTTGTGATTTAAAATACACTTAATTTAATGGGTCCAATACTTTATTAGAAGAAAAAGGAGGTGACATAAAAGTCACTGAAGTCTTCAGAGTCGTTTTTAAATGCTGCATTTTCGTCTTCGTCTCAAACATTGAAAACTGAATTACATTTTTGCTCAGTAACAGTTACAGTTTTCTTATTGGTTTTTTGCTTATATCTCGAAAACAGTTACTCTTATCAAATTTTATCTTTCTTCCAAAATTAAAGCTGATAAAATTTCCAACAAAATAGTTATTTACATTTTTCTTGTAGGACCAAGCATAAACGAGTTATAGAGTTGGATATAAATAATATTTAACAAAAATTTGCTTTAAAATAAAATGCTTGAAAAACCGGAATTAAACTAAATTAATTGTGTCTAACACTTTAGTAGAGGAAAAAGTAGAAGACATAAAAGTCACTAAATGTTTCAGAGTCGTCTTTAGTCGTCATATTAATAACAATAACATTAATAATAATAATACTAATAGTACTAAATTTGCTTATATGCAAACGCTTAATTAAGATAACAGTTTTTTGGTTTCTTGCTTATATCTCGAAAACAGTTACTCCTATCAATTTTTATCTTTTTTTCAAAATTAAAGCTGATAAAATTTCCTACAAAATAGTTATTTGCATTTTTTTGTAGGACCAACCATAAGCGAGTTATAGAGTTGGATATAAATAATCTTTAACAAAAATTTGCTTTAAAATAAAATGTTTGAAAAACCGATATTAAACTAAATTAATTGGGTCTAACACTTTAGTAGAGGAAAAAGGAGAAGACATAAAAGTCACCAAAATCTTCAGAGTTGTTTTTAGTATTAAATTTGCTTATATGCAAGCGCTTAATTAAGGTAACAATTTTTTGGTTTCTTGCTTATATCTCGAAAGCAGTTACTTCTATCAATTTTTATCTTTTTACTAAAATTAAAGCTGATAAAATTTCCTACAAAATAGTAATTTGCATTTTTCATGTGTGACTAACCATAAGCGAAATATAAGTTTGAAAATAATTAATATTTAAAAAAAAAGTGCTTTAACAGAAAATGTCTTGTGATTTAAAATACACTTAATTTATTGGGTCCAATACTTTATTAGAAGAAAAAGAAGGTGACATAAAAGTCACTGAAGTCTTCAGAGTCGATTTTAAATGCTGCATTTTCGTCTTCGTCTCAAACATTGAAAACTGAATTACATTTTTGTTCAGTAACAGTTACAGTTTTCTTATTGGTTTTTTGCTTATATCTCGAAAACAGTTACTCCTATCAATTTTTATCTTTTTTTCAAAATTAAAGCTGATACAATTTCCTACAAAATAGTTATTTGCATTTTTTTGTAGGACCAACCATAAGCGAGTTATAGAGTTGGATATAAATAATCTTTAACAAAAATTTGCTTTAAAATAAAATGTTTGAAAAACCGATATTAAACTAAATTAATTGGGTCTAACACTTTAGTAGAGGAAAAAGGAGAAGACATAAAAGTCACCAAAATCTTCAGAGTTGTTTTTATTACTAAATTTGCTTATATGCAAGCGCTTAATTAAGGTAACAGTTTTTTGGTTTCTTGCTTATATCTCGAAAACAGTTACTTCTATCAATTTTTATCTTTTTACTAAAATTAAAGCTGATAAAATTTTCTACAAAATAGTAATTTGCATTTTTCATGTGTGACTAACCATAAGCGAAATATAAGTTTGAAAATAATTAATATTTAAAAAAAAAGTGCTTTAACAGAAAATGTCATGTGATTTAAAATACACTTAATTTATTGGGTCCAATACTTTATTGAAAGAAAAAGGAGGTGACATAAAAGTCACTTAAGTCTTCAGAGTCGATTTTAAATGCTGCATTTTCGTCTTCGTCTCAAACATTGAAAACTGAATTACATTTTTGTTCAGTAACAGTTACAGTTTTCTTATTGGTTTTTTGCTTATATCTCGAAAACTGTTACTCCTATCAATTTTTATCTTTCTTTCAAAATTAAAGCTGATAAAATTTCCTACAAAATCGTTATTTGCATTTTTTTTGTAAGACCAACCATAAGCGAGTTATAGAGTTGGATATAAATAATATTTAACAAAAATTTGCTTTAAAATAAAATGTTTGAAAAACTGAAATTAAACTAATTTAATTGTGTTTAACACTTTAGTAGAGGAAAAAGAAAAAGAAATAAAAGTCACTAAAGGTTTCAGAGTCGTCTTTAGTCGTCATATTAATAACAATAACATTAATAATAATAATACTAATAGTACTAAATTTGCTTATATGCAAACGCTTAATTAAGGTAACAGTGTTTTGGTTTCTTGCTTATATCTCGAAAACAGTTACTCCTATCAATTTTTATCTTTTTACTAAAATTAAAGTTGATAAAATTTCCTACAAAATAGTTATTTGCATTTCTTTTGTAAGACCAACCATAAGCGAGTTATAGAGTTGGATATAAATAATCTTTAACAAAAATTTGCTTTAAAATAAAATGTTTGAAAAACCGAAATTTAACTATATTAATTGAGTCTAACACTTTAGTATAGGAAAAAGGAGAAGACATAAAAGTCACCAAAGTCTTCAGAGTCGTTTTTAGTCGTCATTTTAATAACAATAACATTAATAATAATAATACTAATAGTACAAAATTTGCTTATATGCAAACGCTTAATTAAGGTAACAGTGTTTTGGTTTCTTGCTTATATCTCGAAAACAGTTACTCCTATCAATTTTTATCTTTTTACTAAAATTAAAGTTGATAAAATTTCCTACAAAATAGTTATTTGCATTTCTTTTGTAAGACCAACCATAAGCGAGTTATAGAGTTGGATATAAATAATCTTCAACAAAAATTTGCGTTAAAATAAAATGTTTGAAAAACCGAAATTAAACTAAATTAATTGAGTCTAACACTTTAGTATAGGAAAAAGGAAAAGACATAAATGTCACCAAAGTCTTCAGAGTCGTTTTTAGTCGTCATTTTAATAACAATAACATTAATAATAATAATACTAATAGTACTAAATTTGCTTATATGCAAGCGCTTTATTAAGGTAACAGTTTTTTGGTTTCTTGCTTATATCTCGAAAACAGTTTCTCCTATTAATTTTTATCTTTTTACTAAAATTAAAGCTGATAAAATTTCCTACAAAATAGTTATTTGCATTTTTCTTGTAGGACCAAGCATAAGCGAGTTATAGAGATGGATATAAATAATATTTAACAAAAATTTGCTTTAAAATAAAATGTTTGAAATACTGAAATTAAACTAAATTAATTGTGTCTAACACTTTAGTAGAGGAAAAAGAAGAAGACATAAAAATCACTAAAGGTTTCAGAGTCGCCTTTAATCGTCATATTAATAACAATAACATTAATAATAATATTACAAATAGTACTAAATTTGCTTATATGCAACCGCTTAATTAAGGTAACAGTGGTTTGGTTTCTTGCTTATATCTCGAAAACAGTTACTCCTATCAATTTTTAACTTTTTACTAAAATTAAAGCTGATAAAATTTCCTACAAAATAGTTATTTGCATTTCTTTTGTAAGACCAACCATAAGCGAGTTATAGAGTTGGATATAAATAATCTTCAACAAAAATTTGCGTTAAAATAAAATGTTTGAAAAACCGAAATTAAACTAAATTAATTGAGTCTAACACCTTAGTATAGGAAAAAGGAAAAGACATAAATGTCACCAAAGTCTTCAGAGTCGTTTTTAGTCGTCATTTTAATAACAATAACATTAATAATAATAATACTAATAGTACTAAATTTGCTTATATGCAAGCGCTTTATTAAGGTAACAGTTTTTTGGTTTCTTGCTTATATCTCGAAAACAGTTTCTCCTATTAATTTTTATCTTTTTACTAAAATTAAAGCTGATAAAATTTCCTACAAAATAGTTATTTGCATTTTTCTTGTAGGACCAAGCATAAGCGAGTTATAGAGATGAATATAAATAATATTTAACAAAAATTTGCTTTAAAATAAAATGTTTGAAATACTGAAATTAAACTAAATTAATTGTGTCTAACACTTTAGTAGAGGAAAAAGAAGAAGACATAAAAATCACTAAAGGTTTCAGAGTCGCCTTTAATCGTCATATTAATAACAATAACATTAATAATAATATTACTAATAGTACTAAATTTGCTTATATGCAAACGCTTAATTAAGTTAACAGTTTTTTGGTTTCTTGCTTATATCTCGAAAACAGTTACTCCTATCAATTTTTATCTTTTTACTAAAATTAAAGCTGATAAAATTTCCTACAAAATAGTAATTTGCATTTTTCATGTAGGACTAACCATAAGCGAGATATAAGTTTGAAAATAACTAATATTTAAAAAAAAGTGCTTTAACAGAAAATGTCTTGTGATTTAAAATACACTTAATTTATTGGGTCCAATACTTTATTAGAAGAAAAAGGAGATGACATAAAAGTCACTGAAGTCTTCAGAGTTGTTTTTAGTACTAAATTTGCTTATATGTAAGCCCTTAATTAAGGTAACAGTTTTTTGGTTTCTTATATCTCGAAAACAGTTACTCCTATCAATTTTTACTTTTTCACCAAAATTAAAGGTGATAAAATTTCCTACAAAATAGTTATTTGCATTTTTCATGTAGAACTAACCATAAGCGAGATATAAGTTTGAAAATAATTAATAATTAAAAAAAAGTGTTTTAACAGAAAATGTCTTGTGATTTAAAGTACACTTAATTTATTGGGTTCAATACTTTATTAGAAAAAAAAGGAGGTAACATAAAAGTCACTGACGTTTTCAGAGTCGTTTTTAAATGCTGCATTTTTGTCTTCGTCTCAAACATTGAAAACTGTATTACATTTTTGTTCAGTAACAGTTACAGTTTTCTTATTGGTTTTTTGCTTATATCTCGAAAACAGTTACTCCTATCAAATTTTATCTTTCTTTCAAAATTAAAACTGATAAAATTTCATACAAAATAGTTATTTGCATTTTTTATGTAGAACTAACCATAAGCGAGATATAAGTTTGAAAATAATTAATATTTAAAAAAAAGTGCTTTAACAGAAAATGTCTTGTGATTTAAAATACACTTAATTTATTGGGTCCAATACTTTATTAAAAGAAAAAGGAGGTGACATAAAAGTCACTGAAGTCTTCAGAGTCGTTTTTAAATGCTGCATTTTCGTCTTCGTCTCAAACATTGAAAACTGAATTACATTTTTGTTCAGTAACTGTAACAGTTTTCACTTTGGTTTTTTGCTTATATCTCGAAATCACCAAAATAATTATTTACATTTTTCTTGTAGGACCAAGCATAAACGAGTTATAGAGTTGGATATAAATAATATTTAACAAAAATTTGCTTTAAAATAAAATGCTTGAAAAACCGGAATTAAACTAAATTAATTGTGTCTAACACTTTAGTAGAGGAAAAAGGAGAAGACATAAAAGTCACTAAATGTTTCAGAGTCGTCTTTAGTCGTCATATTAATAACAATAACATTAATAATAATAATACTAATAGTACTAAATTTGCTTATATGCAAACGCTTAATTAAGGTAACAGTTTTTTGGTTTCTTGCTTATATCTCGAAAACAGTTACTCCTATCAATTTTTATCTTTTTTTTCAAAATTAAAGCTGATAAAATTTCCTACAAAATAGTTATTTGCATTTTTTTGTAGGACCAACCATAAGCGAGTTATAGAGTTGGATATAAATAAACTTTAACAAAAATTTGCTTTAAAATAAAATGTTTGAAAAACCGAAATTAAACTAAATTAAGACTAACACTTTAGTAGAGGAAAAAGGAGAAGACATAAAAGTCACTAAATGTTTCAGAGTCGTTTTTAGTCGTCATATTAATAACAATAACATTAATAATAATAATACTAATAGTACTAAATTAGCTTATATGCAAACGCTTAATTAAGGTAACAGTTTTTTAGTTTCTTGCTTATATCTCGAAAACAGTTACTCCTATCAATTTTTATCTTTTTACTAAAATTAAAACTGATAAAATTTCCTACAAAATAGTAGTTTGCATTTTTCATGTAGGACTAACCATAAGCGAGATATAAGTTTGAAAATAATTAATATTTAAAAAAAAAGTGCTTTAACAGAAAATGTCTTGTGATTTAAAATACACTTAATTTAATGGGTCCAATACTTTATTAGAAGAAAAAGGAGGAGACATAAAAGTCACTGAAGTCTTCAGAGACGATTTTAAATGCTGCATTTTCGTCTTTGTGTCAAACATTGAAAACTGAATTACATTTTTGTTCAGTAACAGTTACAGTTTTCTTATTGGTTTTTTGCTTATATCTCGAAAATAGTTACTCCTCTCAATTTTTATCTTTCTTTCAAAATTAAAGCTGATAAAATTTTCTACAAAATAGTAATTCGCATTTTTTTTGTAGGACCAACCATAACCAAGTTATAGAGTTGGATATAAATAATCTTTAACAAAAATTTGCTTTAAAATAAAATGTTTGAAAAACCGAAATTAAACTAAATTAATTGTGTCTAACACTTTAGTAGAAGAAAAAGGCGAAGACATAAAAGTCACCAAAGTCTTCAGAGTTGTTTTTAGTACTAAATTTGCTTATATGCAAGCCCTTAATTAAAGTAACAGTTTTTTGGTTTCTTGCTTATATCTCGAAAACAGTTACTCCTATCAATTTTTATCTTTTCACTAAAATTAAAGCTGATAAAATTTTCTACAAAACAGTTATTTGCATTTTTCATGTAGGACTAACCATTAGCGTGATTTTAAATCACAAGACATTTTCTGTTAAAGCACATTTTTTTTTAAATATTAATTATTTTCAAACTTATATCTCGCTTATGGTTAGTCCTACATGAAAAATGCAAATAACTATTTTGTAGGAAATTTTATCAGCTTTAATTTTAGTGAAAAGATACAAATTGATAGGAGTAACTGTTTTCGAGGTATAAGCAAGAAACCAAAAAACTGTTACTTTAATTAAGGGCTTGCATATAAGCAAATTTAGTACTAAAAACAACTCTGAAGACTTTGGTAACTTTTATGTCTTCTCCTTTTTCTTCTACTAAAGTGTTAGACACAATTAATTTAGTTTAATTTCGGTTTTTCAAACATTTTATTTTAAAGCAAATTTTTGTTAAAGATTATTTATATCCAACTCTATAACTCGCTTATGGTTGGTCCGACAAAAAAAATGCGAATAACTATTTTGTAGAAAATTTTATCGGCTTTAATTTTGAAAAAAAGATAAAAATTGATAGGAGTAACAGTTTTCGAGATATAAGCAAAAAACCAATAAGAAAACTGTAACTGTTACTAAACAAAAATGTAATTTAGTTTTCAATGTTTGAGACGAAGACGAAAATGCAGCATTTAATATCGACTCTGAAGACTTCAGTGACTTTTATGTCACCTCCTTTTTCTTCTAATAAAGTATTGGACCCAATTAATTTAGTTTAATTTCGGTTTTTCAAACATTTTATTTTAAAGCAAATTTTTCTTAAAGATTATTTATATCCAACTCTATAACTCGCTAATGGTTGGTTCTACAAAAAAAAATGCTAAAAACTATTTTGTAGGAAATTTTATCAGCTTTAATTTTGAAGAAAAGATAAAAATTTATAGGAGTCACAGTTTTCGAGATATAAGCAAAAAACCAAAGTGAAAATTGTAACCGTTACTGAACAAAAATGTAATTCAGTTTTCAATGTTTGAGACGAAGACGAAAATGCAGCATTTAAAAACGACTCTGAAAACTTCAGTGACTTTTAAGTCACCTCCTTTTTTTTTCTAATAAAGTATTGGACTCAATAAATTAAGTGTATTTTAAATCACAAGACATTTTCTGTTAAAGCACTTTTTTTTTAAATATTGATTATTTTCAAACTTACATCTCGCTTATGGTTAGTCCTACATGAAAAATGCAAATAACTATTTCGTTGGAAATTTTATCAGCTTTAGTTTTAGTAAAAAGATAAAAATTGATAGGAGTAACTGTTTTCAAGATATAAGCAAGAAACCAAAAAACTATTAACTTAATTAAGCGTTTGCATATAAGCAAATTTAGTACTATTAGTATTATTATTATTAATGTTATTGTTATTAATATGACGATTAAAGACGACTCTGAAATCTTTAGTGACTTTTATGTCTTCTTCTTTTCCTCTACTAAAGTGTTAGACACAATTTATTTAGTTTAATTTCAGTATTTCAAACATTTTATTTTAAAGCAAATTTTTGTTAAATATTATTTAAATCCATCTCTATAACTCGCTTATGCTTGGTCCTACAAGAAAAATGCAAATAACTAATTCGTAGGAAATTTTATCAGCTTTAATTTTAGTAAAAAGATAAAAATTGATAGGAGTAACTGTTTTCGAGATATAAGCAAGAAACCAAAAAACTGTTACCTTAATAAAGCGTTTGCATGTAAGCAAATTTAGTACTATTAGTATTATTATTATTAATGTTATTGTTATTAATATGACGACTAAAAACGATTCTGAAGACTTTGGTGACTTTTAAGTCTTTTTCTTTTTTCTCTACTAAAGTGTTAGATACAATTAATTTAGTTTAATTTCAGTATTTCAAACATTTAATTTTTAAGCAAGTTTTTGTTAAATATTATTTATATCCAACTTTATAACTCGCTTATGGTTGGTCCTACAAGAAAAATGCAAATAACTATTTTGTAGGAAATTTTATCAGCTTTATTTTGAAAAAAAGATAAAAACTGATAAGAGTAATTGTTTTCGAGATATAAGCAAAAAACCAAAGTGAAAACTGTTACCGTTTCAGAATAAAAATGTAATTCAGTTTTCAATGTTTGAGACGAAGACGAAAATGCAGCATTTACAATCGACTCTGAAAACTTCAGTGACTTATATGTCACCCCCTTTTTCTTCTAATAAAGTATTGGACCTAATAAATTAAGTGTATTTTAAATCACAAGACATTTTCTGTTAAAGCACTTTTTTTTTAAATATTAATTATTTTCAAACTTATATCTCGCTTATGGTTAGTCCTACATGAATAATGCAAATAACTATTTTGTAGGAAATTTTATCAGCTTGAATTTTAGTAAAAAGATAAAAATTGATAGGAGTAACTGTTTTCGAGATATAAGCCAGAAACCAAAACACTGTTACCTTAATTAAGCGTTTGCATATAAGCAAATTTAGTACTATTAGTATTATTATTATTAATGTTATTGTTATTAATATGACGATTAAAGACAACTTTGAAACCTTTAGTGACTTTTATGTCTTCTTCTTTTTCCTCTACTAATGTGTTAGACACAATTAAATTAGTTTAATTTCAGTTTTTCAAACATTTTATTTTAAAGCAAATTTTTCTGAAAGATTATTTATATCCAACTCTATAACTCGCTTATGGTTGGTCCTACAAAAAAAATGCTAAAAACTATTTTGTAGGAAATTTTATCAGCTTGAATTTTAGTAAAAAGATAAAAATTGATAGGAGTAACTGTTTTCGAGATATAAGCCAGAAACGAAGACACTGTTACCTTAATTAAGCGTTTGCATATAAGCAAATTTAGTACTATTAGTATTATTATTATTAATGTTATTGTTATTAATATGACGATTAAAGACAACTTTGAAACCTTTAGTGACTTTTATGTCTTCTTCTTTTTCCTCTACTAATGTGTTAGACACAATTAAATTAGTTTAATTTCAGTTTTTCAAACATTTTATTTTAAAGCAAATTTTTGTTAAATATTATTTATATCCAACTCTATAACTCGCTTATGGTTGGTCCTACAAGAAAAATGCAAATAACTATTTTGTAGGAAATTTTATCAGCTTTAATTTTGACAAAAAAAATAAAAATTGATAGGAGTAACTGTTTTCGAGATATAAGCAAAAAACCAATAAGAAAACTGTGACTGTTACTGAACCAAAATGTAATTCAGTTTTCAATGTTTGAGACGTAGACGAAACTGCAGCATTTAAAAACCACTCTGAAGACTTCAGTGACTTTTATGTCACTTTCTTTTTCTTCTAATAAAGTATTAGACCCAATAAATTAAGTGTATTTTAAATCACAAGACATTTTCTGTTAAAGCACTTTTTTTTAAATATTAATTATTTTCAATCATATATCTCGCTTATGGTTAGTCTTACATGAAAAATGCAAATAACTATTTTGTAGGAAATTTTATCAGCTTTAATTTTAGTAAAAAGATAAAAATTGATAGGAGTAACTGTTTTCGAGATATAAGCAAGAAACCAAAAAACTGTTACCTTAATAAAGCGCTTGCATATAAGCAAATTTAGTACTATTAGTATTATTATTATTAATGTTATTGTTATTAATATGACGATTAAAGACAACTTTGAAACCTTTAGTGACTTTTATGTCTTCTTCTTTTTCCTCTACTAATGTGTTAGACACAATTAAATTAGTTTAATTTCAGTTTTTCAAACATTTTATTTTAAAGCAAATTTTTCTGAAAGATTATTTATATCCAACTCTATAACTCGCTTATGGTTGGTCCTACAAAAAAAATGCTAAAAACTATTTTGTAGGAAATTTTATCAGCTTTAATTTTGAAGAAAAGATAAAAATTTATAGAAGTAACTGTTTTCGAGATATAAGCAAAAAACCAAAGTGAAAATTGTAACCGTTACTGAACAAAAATGTAATTCAGTTTTCAATGTTTGAGACGAAGACGAAAATGCAGCATTTAAAAACGACTCTGAAAACTTCAGTGACTTTTAAGTCACCTCCTTTTTTTTCTAATAAAGTATTGGACTCAATAAATTAAGTGTATTTTAAATCACAAGACATTTTCTGTTAAAGCACTTTTTTTTTAAATATTGATTATTTTCAAATTTACATCTCGCTTATGGTTAGTCCTACATGAAAAATGCAAATAACTATTTTGTTGGAAATTTTATCAGCTTTAATTTTAGTAAAAAGATAAAAATTGATAGGAGCAACTGTTTTCGAGATATAAGCAAGAAACCAAAAAACTGTTAACTTAATTAAGCGTTTGCATATAAGCAAATTTAGTACTATTAGTATTATTATTATTAATGTTATTGTTATTAATATGACGATTAAAGACAACTTTGAAACCTTTAGTGACTTTTATGTCTTCTTCTTTTTCTTCTACTAAAGTGTTAGACACAATTAAATTAGTTTAATTTCAGTTTTTCAAACATTTAATTTTAAAGCAAATTTTTGTTAAATATTATTTATATCCAACTCTATAACTCGCTTATGGTTGGTCCTACAAGAAAAATGCAAATAACTATTTTGTAGAAAATTTTATCAGCTTTAATTTTGAAAAAAAGATAAAAATTGATAGGAGTAACTGTTTTCGAGATATAAGCAAAAAACCAATAAGAAAACTGTGACTGTTACTGAACAAAAATGTAATTCGGTTTTCAATGTTTGAGACGAAGACGAAACTGCAGCATTTAAAAACGACTCTGAAGACTTCAGTGACTTTTATGTCACTTCCTTTTTCTTCTAATAAAGTATTGGACCCAATAAATTAAGTGTATTTTAAATCACAAGACATTTTCTGTTAAAGCACTTTTTTTTTAAATATTAATTATTTTCAATCATATATCTCGCTTATGGTTAGTCCTACATGAAAAATGCAAATAACTATTTTGTAGGAAATTTTATCAGCTTGAATTTCAGTAAAAAGATAAAAATTGATAGGAGTAACTGTTTTCGAGATATAAGCAAGAAACCAAAAAACTGTTACCTTAATTAAGCGCTTGCATATAAGCAAATTTAGTAATATTAGTATTATTAATATTAATGTTATTGTTATTAATATGACGACTAAAAACGACTCTTAAGACTTTGGTGACTTTTATGTCTTCTCCTTTTTCCTCTACTAAAGTGTTAGTCTTAATTTAGTTTAATTTCGGTTTTTCAAACATTTTATTTTAAAGCAAATTTTTGTTAAAGATTATTTATATCCAACTCTATAACTCGCTTATGGTTGGTCCTACAAGAAAAATGCAAATAACTATTTTGTAGAATATTTTATCAGCTTTAATTTTGAAAGAAAGACAAAAATTCATAGGAGTAACTGTTTTCGAGATATAAGCAAGAAACCAAAAAAACTGTTACCTTAATAATGCGCTTGCATATAAGCAGATTTAGTACTATTAGTATTATTATTATTAATGTTATTGTTATTAATATGACGACTAAAAACGATTCTGAAGACTTTGGTGACTTTTATGTCTTTTTCTTTTTTCTCTACTAAAGTGTTAGACACAATTAATTTAGTTTAATTTCAGTATTTCAAACATTTTATTTTTAAGCAAGTTTTTGTTAAATATTATTTATATCCAACTTTATAACTCGCTTATGGTTGGTCCTACAAGAAAAATGCAAATAACTATTTTGTAGGAAATGTTATCAGCTTTAATTTTGAAAGAAAGATAAAAATTGCTAGGAGTAACTGTTTTCGAGGTTTAAGCAAAAAGCCAAAGTAAAAACTGTTACCGTTTCAGAACAAAAATGTAATTCAGTTTTCAATGTTTGAGACGAAGACGAAAATGCAGCATTTAAAATCGACTCTGAAGACTTCAGGGACTTATATGTCACCCCCTTTTTTTTCTAATAAAGTATTGGACCTAATAAATTAAGTGTATTTTAAATCACAAGACATTTTCTGTTAAAACACTTTTTTTTTAATATCAATTATTTTCAATCATATATCTCGCTTATGGTTAGTCTTACATGAAAAATGCAAATAACTATTTTGTAGGAAATTTTATCAGCTTTAATTTTGAAAAAAAGATAAAAATTGATAGGAGTAAGTGTTTTCGAGATATAAGCAAAAAACCAATAAGAAAACTGTGACTGTTACTGAACAAAAATATAATTCAGTTTTCAATGTTTGAGACGAAGACGAAACTGCAGCATTTAAAAACAACTCTGAAGACTTCAGTGACTTTTATGTCACTTCCTTTTTCTTCTAATAAAGTATTGGACCCAATAGATTAAGTGTATTTTAAATCACAAGACATTTTCTGTTAAAGCACTTTTTTTTTAAATATTAATTATTTTTAATCATATATCTCGCTTATGGTTAGTCCTACATGAAAAATGCAAATAACTATTTTGTAGGAAATTTTATCAGCTTGAATTTTACTAAAAAGATAAAAATTGATAGGAGTAACTGTTTTCGAGATATAAGCAAGAAACCAAAACACTGTTACCTTAATTAAGCGTTTGCATATAAGCAAATTTAGTACTATTAGTATTATTATTATTAATGTTATTGTTATTAATATGACAACTAAAGACAACTCTGAAACCTTTAGTGACTTTTATGTCTTTTCCTTTTTCCTCTACTAAAGTGTTAGACACAGTTAAATTAGTTTAATTTCAGTTTTTCAAACATTTTATTTTAAAGCAAATTTTTGTTAAATATTATTTATATCCAACTCTATAACTCGTTTATGGTTGGTCCTACAAGAAAAATGCAAATAACTATTTTGTAGAATATTTTATCAGCTTTAATTTTGAAAGAAAGACAAAAATTCATAGGAGTAACTGTTTTCGAGATATAAGCAAAAAACCAAAAAACTGTTACCTTAATAAAGCGCTTGCATATAAGCAGATTTAGTACTATTAGTATTATTATTATTAATGTTATTGTTATTAATATGACGACTAAAAACGATTCTGAAGACTTTGGTGACTTTTATGTCTTTTTCTTTTTTCTCTACTAAAGTGTTAGACACAATTAATTTAGTTTAATTTCAGTATTTCAAACATTTTATTTTTAAGCAAGTTTTTGTTAAATATTATTTATATCCAACTTTATAACTCGCTTATGGTTGGTCCTACAAGAAAAATGCAAATAACTATTTTGTAGGAAATGTTATCAGCTTTAATTTTGAAAGAAAGATAAAAATTGATAGGAGTAAGTGTTTTCGAGATATAAGCAAAAAACCAATAAGAAAACTGTGACTGTTACTGAACAAAAATGTAATTCATTTTTCAATGTTTGAGACGAAGACGAAACTGCAGCATTTAAAATCGACTCTGAAGACTTCAGGGACTTATATGTCACCCCCTATTTTTTCTAATAAAGTATTGGACCTAATAAATTAAGTGTATTTTAAATCACAAGACATTTTCTGTTAAAGCACTTTTTTTTTAATATCAATTATTTTCAATCATATATCTCGCTTATGGTTAGTCTTACATGAAAAATGCAAATAACTATTTTGTAGGAAATTTTATCAGCTTTAATTTTAAAAAAAAGATAAAAATTGATAGGAGTAAGTGTTTTCGAGATAT
The DNA here is from genome assembly GCF_031307605.1 of Tribolium castaneum. NCBI lineage: Eukaryota > Metazoa > Arthropoda > Insecta > Coleoptera > Tenebrionidae > Tribolium > Tribolium castaneum. The sequence goes on from NC_087399.1 coordinate 13,571,347, forward strand.
AAGCAAAAAACCAATAAGAAAACTGTGACTGTTACTGAACAAAAATGTAATTCATTTTTCAATGTTTGAGACGAAGACGAAACTGCAGCATTTAAAAACGACTCTGAAGACTTCAGTGACTTTTATGTCACTTTCTTATTCTTCTAATAAAGTATTAGACCCAATAAATTAAGTGTATTTTAAATCACAAGACATTTTCTGTTAAAGCACTTTTTTTTTAATATCAATTATTTTCAATCGTATATCTCGCTTATGGTTAGTCTTACATGAAAAATGCAAATAACTATTTTGTAGGAAATTTTACCAGCTTTAATTTTAGTAAAAAAATAAAAATTGATAGGAGTAACTGTTTTCGAGATATAAGCAAGAAACCAAAAAACTGTTACCTTAATAAAGCGCTTGCATATAAGCAAATTTAGTACTATTAGTATTATTATTATTAATGTTATTGTTATTAATATGACGACTAAAAACGACTCTGAAGACTTTGGTGACTTTTATGTCTTCTCCTTTTTCCTATACTAAAGTGTTAGACTCAATTAATTTAGTTTAATTTCGGTTTTTCAAACATTTTATTTTAAAGCAAATTTTTGTTAAATATTATTTATATCCAACTCTATAACTCGCTTATGGTTGGTCCTACAAGAAAAATGCACATAACTATTTTGTAGGAAGCTTTATCACCTTTAATTTTAAAAAAAAGATAAAGATTGATAGGAGTAACGGTTTTCGAGATATAAGCAAAAAACCAATAAGAAAACTGTAACAGTTACTGAACAAAAATGTAATTCAGTTTTCAATGTTTGAGACGAAGACGAAAATGCAGCATTTACAAACGACTCTAAAGACTTCAGTGACTTTTCTGTCACCTCTTTTTTCTTCTAATAAAGTATTGGACCCAATAAATTAAGTGTATTTTAAATCACAAGACATTTTCTGTTGAAGCACTTTTTTTTAAATTTTAATTATTTTCAAACTTATATCTCGCTTATGGTTAGTTTTACATTAAAAATGCAATTAACTATTTTGTAGGAAATTTTATCAGCTTTAATTTTAGTAAAAAGATAAAAATTGATAGGAGTAACTGTTTTCGAGATATAAGCAAGAAACCAAAAAATTGTTACCTAAATTAAGCGTTTGCATGTAAGCAAATTTAGTACTATTAGTATTATTATTATTAATGATATTGTTATTAATATGACGACTAAAAACGATTCTGAAGACTTTGGTGACTTTTATGTCTTTTTCTTTTTTCTCTACTAAAGTGTTAGACACAATTAATTTAGTTTAATTTCAGTATTTCAAACATTTAATTTTTAAGCAAGTTTTTGTTAAATATTATTTATATCCAACTTTATAACTCGCTTATGGTTGGTCCTACAAGAAAAATGCAAATAACTATTTTGTAGGAAATGTTATCAGCTTTTATTTTGAAAGAAAGATAAAAATTGCTAGGAGTAACTGTTTTCGAGATTTAAGCAAAAAACCAAAGTAAAAACTGTTACCGTTTTAGAAAAAAAATATAATTCAGTTTTCAATGTTTGAGACGAAGACGAAAATGCAGCATTTAAAATCGACTCTGAAGACTTCAGGGACTTATATGTCACCCCCTTTTTTTTCTAATAAAGTATTGGACCTAATAAATTAAGTGTATTTTAAATCACAAGACAATTTCTGTTAAAGCACTTTTTTTTTAATATCAATTATTTTCAATCATATATCTCGCTTATGGTTAGTCTTACATGAAAAATGCAAATAACTATTTTGTAGGAAATTTTATCAGCTTTAATTTTGAAAAAAAGATAAAAATTGATAGGAGTAAGTGTTTTCGAGATATAAGCAAAAAACCAATAAGAAAACTGTGACTGTTACTGAACAAAAATGTAATTCAGTTTTCAATGTTTGAGACGAAGACGAAACTGCAGCATTTAAAAACGACTCTGAAGACTTCAGTGACTTTTATGTCACTTTCTTATTCTTCTAATAAAGTATTAGACCCAATAAATTAAGTGTATTTTAAATCACAAGACATTTTCTGTTAAAGCACTTTTTTTTTAATATCAATTATTTTCAATCGTATATCTCGCTTATGGTTAGTCTTACATGAAAAATGCAAATAAATATTTTGTAGGAAATTTTATCAGCTTTAATTTTAGTAAAAAGATAAAAATTGATAGGAGTAACTGTTTTCGAGATATAAGCAAGAAACCAAAAAACTGTTTCCTTAATAAAGCGCTTGCATATAAGCAAATTTAGTACTATTAGTATTATTATTATTAATGTTATTGTTATTAATATGACGACTAAAAACGACTCTGAAGACTTTGGTGACTTTTATGTCTTCTCCTTTTTCCTATACTAAAGTGTTAGACTCAATTAATTTAGTTTAATTTCGGTTTTTCAAACATTTTATTTTAAAGCAAATTTTTGTTAAATATTATTTATATCCAACTTTATAACTCGCTTATGGTTGGTCCTACAAGAAAAATGCAAATAACTATTTTGTAGGAAATGTTATCAGCTTTAATTTTGAAAAAAAGATAAAAATTGATAGGAGTAAGTGTTTTCGAGATATAAGCAAAAAACCAATAAGAAAACTGTGACTGTTACTGAACAAAAATGTAATTCAGTTTTCAATGTTTGAGACGAAGACGAAACTGCAGCATTTAAAAACGACTCTGAAGACTTCAGTGACTTTTATGTCACTTTCTTATTCTTCTAATAAAGTATTAGACCCAATAAATTAAGTGTATTTTAAATCACAAGACATTTTCTGTTAAAGCACTTTTTTTTTAATATCAATTATTTTCAATCGTATATCTCGCTTATGGTTAGTCTTACATGAAAAATGCAAATAAATATTTTGTAGGAAATTTTATCAGCTTTAATTTTAGTAAAAAGATAAAAATTGATAGGAGTAACTGTTTTCGAGATATAAGCAAGAAACCAAAAAACTGTTACCTTAATAAAGCGCTTGCATATAAGCAAATTTAGTACTATTAGTATTATTATTATTAATGTTATTGTTATTAATATGACGACTAAAAACGACTCTGAAGACTTTGGTGACTTTTATGTCTTCTCCTTTTTCCTATACTAAAGTGTTAGACTCAATTAATTTAGTTTAATTTCGGTTTTTCAAACATTTTATTTTAAAGCAAATTTTTGTTAAATATTATTTATATCCAACTTTATAACTCGCTTATGGTTGGTCCTACAAGAAAAATGCAAATAACTATTTTGTAGGAAATGTTATCAGCTTTTATTTTGAAAGAAAGATAAAAATTGCTAGGAGTAACTGTTTTCGAGATTTAAGCAAAAAACCAAAGTAAAAACTGTTACCGTTTTAGAAAAAAAATATAATTCAGTTTTCAATGTTTGAGACGAAGACGAAAATGCAGCATTTCAAATCGACTCTGAAGACTTCAGGGACTTATATGTCACCCCCTTTTTTTTCTAATAAAGTATTGGACCTAATAAATTAAGTGTATTTTAAATCACAAGACAATTTCTGTTAAAGCACTTTTTTTTTAATATCAATTATTTTCAATCATATATCTCGCTTATGGTTAGTCTTACATGAAAAATGCAAATAACTATTTTGTAGGAAATTTTATCAGCTTTAATTTTGAAAAAAAGATAAAAATTGATAGGAGTAAGTGTTTTCGAGATATAAGCAAAAAACCAATAAGAAAACTGTGACTGTTACTGAACAAAAATGTAATTCAGTTTTCAATGTTTGAGACGAAGACGAAACTGCAGCATTTAAAAACGACTCTGAAGACTTCAGTGACTTTTATGTCACTTTCTTATTCTTCTAATAAAGTATTAGACCCAATAAATTAAGTGTATTTTAAATCACAAGACATTTTCTGTTAAAGCACTTTTTTTTTAATATCAATTATTTTCAATCGTATATCTCGCTTATGGTTAGTCTTACATGAAAAATGCAAATAAATATTTTGTAGGAAATTTTATCAGCTTTAATTTTAGTAAAAAGATAAAAATTGATAGGAGTAACTGTTTTCGAGATATAAGCAAGAAACCAAAAAACTGTTACCTTAATAAAGCGCTTGCATATAAGCAAATTTAGTACTATTAGTATTATTATTATTAATGTTATTGTTATTAATATGACGACTAAAAACGACTCTGAAGACTTTGGTGACTTTTATGTCTTCTCCTTTTTCCTATACTAAAGTGTTAGACTCAATTAATTTAGTTTAATTTCGGTTTTTCAAACATTTTATTTTAAAGCAAATTTTTGTTAAATATTATTTATATCCAACTCTATAACTCGCTTATGGTTGGTCCTACAAGAAAAATGCACATAACTATTTTGTAGGAAGCTTTATCACCTTTAATTTTAAAAGAAAGATAAAGATTGATAGGAGTAACTGTTTTCGAGATATAAGCAAAAAACCAATAAGAAAACTGTAACAGTTACTGAACAAAAATGTAATTCAGTTTTCAATGTTTGAGACGAAGACGAAAATGCAGCATTTACAAACGACTCTAAAGACTTCAGTGACCTTTCTGTCACCTCTTTTTTCTTCTAATAAAGTATTGGACCCAATAAATTAAGTGTATTTTAAATCACAAGACATTTTCTGTTGAAGCACTTTTTTTTAAATTTTAATTATTTTCAAACTTATATCTCGCTTATGGTTAGTCTTACATTAAAAATGCAATTAACTATTTTGTAGGAAATTTTATCAGCTTTAATTTTAGTAAAAAGATAAAAATTGATAGGAGTAACTGTTTTCGAGATATAAGCAAGAAACCAAAAAATTGTTACCTGAATTAAGCGTTTGCATGTAAGCAAATTTAGTACTATTAGTATTATTATTATTAATGATATTGTTATTAATATGACGACTAAAAACGATTCTGAAGACTTTGGTGACTTTTATGTCTTTTTCTTTTTTCTCTACTAAAGTGTTAGACACAATTAAATTAGTTTAATTTCAGTTTTTCAAACATTTTATTTTAAAGCAAATTTTTGTTAAATATTATTTATATCCAACTCTATAACTCGCTTATGGTTGGTCCTACAAGAAAAATGCAAATAACTATTTTGTAGAAAATTTTATCAGCTTTGATTTTGAAAAAAAAGACAAAAATTCATAGGAGTAACTGTTTTCGAGATATAAGCAAAAAACCAATAAGAAAACTGTGACTGTTACTTAACAAAAATGTAATTCAGTTTTCAATGTTTGAGACGAAGACGAAACTGCAGCATTTAAAAACGACTCTGAAGACTTCAGTGACTTTTATGTCACTTCCTTTTTCTTCTAATAAAGTATTGGACCCAATAAATTAAGTGTATTTTAAATCACAAGACATTTTCTGTCAAAGCACTTTTTTTTTAAATATTAATTATTTTCAAACTTATATCTCGCTTATGGTTAGTCCTACATACAAAATGCAAATAACTATTTTGTAGGAAATTTTATCAGCATTAATTTTTGTTTTTGCTTATATCTCGAAAACAGTTACTCCTATCAAATTTTATCTTTCTTCCAAAATTAAAGCTGATAAAATTTCCTACAAAATCGTTATTAGCATTTTTCTTGTAGGACCAACCATAAGCGAGTTATAGAGTTGGATATAAATAATATTTAAAAAAAATTTGCTTTAAAATAAAATGTTTGAAAAACCGGAATTTAGCTAAATTAATTGTGTCTAACACTTTAGTAGAGGAAAAAGGAGAAGACATAAAAGTCACTAAATGTTTCAGAGTCGTCTTTAGTCGTCATATTATTAACAATAACATTAATAATAATAATACTAATAGTACTAAATTTGCTTATATGCAAACGCTTAATTAAGGTAACAGTTTTTTGGTTTCTTGCTTATATCTCGAAAACAGTTACTCCTATCAATTTTTATCTTTTTTTCAAAATTAAAGCTGATAAAATTTCCTACAAAATAGTTATTTCCATTTTTTTGTAAGACCAACCATAAGCGAGTTATAGAGTTGGATATAAATAATCTTAAACAAAAATTTGCTTTAAAATAAAATGTTTGTAAAACCGATATTAAACTAAATTAATTGGGTCTAACACTTTAGTAGAGAAAAAAGGAGAAGACATAAAAGTCACCAAAGTCTTCAGAGTTGTTTTTAGTACTAAATTTGCTTATATGCAAGCGCTTATTTAAGGTAACAGTTTTTTGGTTTCTTGCTTATATCTCGAAAACAGTTACTCCTATCAATTTTTATGTTTTTACTAAAATTAAAGCTGATAAAATTTCCTACAAAATAGTAATTTGCATTTTTCATGTAGAACTAACCATAAGCGGGATATAAGTTTGAAAATAATTAATATTTAAAAAAAAATGCTTTAACAGAAAATGTCTTGTGATTTAAAATACACTTAATTTATTGGGTCCAATACTTTATTAGAAGAAAAAGGAGGTGACATAAAAGTCACTGAAATCTTCAGAGTCGATTTTAAATGCTGCATTTTCGTCTTCGTCTCAAACATTGAAAACTGAATTACATTTTTGTTCAGTAACAGTTACAGTTTTCTTATTGGTTTTTTGCTTATATCTCGAAAACTGTTACTCCTATCAATTTTTATCTTTCTTTCAAATTTAAAGCTGATTAAATTTCCTACAAAATCGTTATTTGCATTTTTCTTGTAGGACCAACCATAAGCGAGTTATAGAGTTGGATATAAATAATAATTAACAAAAATTTGCTTTAAAATAAAATGTTTAAAAAACTGAAATTAAACTAATTTAATTGTGTCTAACACTTTAGTAGAGGAAAAAGAAAAAAACATAAAAGTCACTAAAGGTTTTAGAGTCGTCTTTAGTCGTCATATTAATAACAATAACATTAATAATAATACTAATAGTACTAAATTTGCTTATATGCAAACGCTTAATTAAGGTAACAGTGTTTTGGTTTCTTGCTTATATCTCGAAAACAGTTACTCTTATCAATTTTTATCATTTTACTAAAATTAAAGCTGATAAAATTTCCTACAAAATAGTTATTTGCATTTCTTTTGTAAGACCAACCATAAGCGAGTTATAGAGTTGGATATAAATAATCTTTAACAAAAATTTGCTTTAAAATAAAATGTTTGAAAAACCGAAATTAAACTAATTTAATTGAGTCTAACACTTTAGTATAGGAAAAAGAGAAGACATAAAAGTCATCAAAATCTTCAGAGTCGTTTTTAGTCGTCATATTAATAACAATAACATTAATAATAATAATACTAATAGTACTAAATTTGCTTATATGCAAACGCTTAATTAATAATAATAATAATAATAATAATAATAAGCCTTTATTTACTACAGGAATCCCATTTACAGTAAATATATACAAAAACTTAGAACTACACTAATACTATACTAATGATATAGACGAAACAATCTTCCGCCACGAATCATAGTTGATATCACCGTCTTTACATACATTATTAAATAGGGTAGTCATTAATACGATAGGAGACTTATCAGCTACATTGGTCCTTCTCGCTATAGGATAAAATGTCATGGCTTGTCTGGAGTTTAAACGTGGAACAGCAAAATTTAACATATTTAATAGCCAAGAACAGTCGATGTTATTATTAATTAAATTATACAGAAATTTAATTATAATACAAATACGGCGAAACTGTAAAGATTGGAGACCGAATCTATTCAAAAGCAAGTTCTGGTCATAGCCCCTTATAGGATAATTTCCATCTATTATAAAAACTAGGAATTTTAGGAATCGTCGCTGTATGTTTTCGAGTTGATCTATATGGATTTTATAAATCGGGTGCCAAATAAGTGCGCCGTATTCCAGTTTGCTTCTAACTAACGAGAAGAATAGGGTCTTCATAACTGATATGTTCTTAAAATCTCGACAATTTCTATAGATGAATCCATATGACTTAATCGCTCTAGCCGTAACATCCCTAATATGCTCACTGAATGCGAGTTCAGTATCGAAAATAACTCCCAAATCTTTAATAATAAAGGTACGATGCAGTGTTACGGACGAAATATCATATACAAATTCAAGGAATTCGCGCTTTTTAGTGTAAGACATAACGTTACATTTGGATGGGTTTAAATAAAGGCGATTTTCATTACACCATTTCACTACTGCGTTAATATTGTTCTGTAAAGTGAGGCAGTCCTCTATAGATTTTATTTCTGTGTAAATTTTAAGATCATCGGCAAAGAGAAGTTTAGCGCATGTTGATAAAGAACCACATATATCATTAATGAAAAGCAAAAATAATAAGGGTCCAAGATTGGAACCTTGCGGCACACCCGAAGTTGCAACGTAACTATCCGAAATGTAGTTACGATATTTAACCCTTTGCTCTCGATTAGCAAGATAAGATTTTATTAGGGATAGCAAAGAACCGGAGAAACCATACTGATCAAGTTTTAACAATAACAGATGATGATCAATTTGATCAAATGCTTTTTTGAAGTCCATATAAATGACATCAACCTGACCTTTTCTGTCCAAAGCGTCAGATATGAACTGAGTAAAACAGGCTAGATTTGTAACAGTTGATCTTTTTTCAACAAATCCATGCTGCGAAGGTGATATAAATCTTTTTACAGAAGAGTAGATACGGTCGTAAATAATTGACTCAAAAACTTTCGAGAAATTACACAAGATTGAAATTGGCCTGTAGTTTTGAATTTGTGTTATATCACCCGTTTTGAAGACAGGACAAACGTGTGCTATTTTCCATATGTTAGGAAACGTCGAAGTTTGCAATATTAAATTAAAAATGTATACGAGTGGTTTAGAAAAAATATGTGCACAATCCCTTAATAAAAAGCTGGGGATTCCATCACAACCAGCAGTAAGTGTGTCTTTAGATCGCTTTAATACCCGGATTATTTCATGCTCATTAATCTCGTTCACAGTAATAAAACTATTTAGATTCGTCATCATCGAGGGACTATCTGAAGTCAATGTCATGTCAGAAAAAACACTTTTGAAGAATTTAGCGAAACTATTTACTATATCATTAGGATTTGATATTGCATTACCATTATGATACAACACACCCGGAATTCTAGAGTTACGCTTTTTAGCTTGAACAAAAGACCAGAATTTCTTTGGATCTTTGGAGATAGTGTTTTCCATGTGGCCGATGTATTGAGAATAGGCAGTAGTTATTAGGGATTTTGAAAGAGATCGAAGTTTCTTAAACTCCTCATAGAAATGGATATTTTTAGTTCGACGATATTTCTTTAAAATGTTAGATTTACGACGAAGACAATTGATAATGTCAGTGTTGAACCAAGTAGGAAATGTGCGATGGTTTTTACGACAAAATAGTTTTGGAACAGATAACTCAAAACAATTGTAGAGGGTTTCATAAAAAACTCGACATGCCTCATTCACATCGCTAAACTTCTCCAGTTCGGACCAATCAACTACCTGTAAAGTAGTGTATAGACAATCAAAATTTGCTTTTTTAAAATTAAATGCGACGTGGTCCCTATTCATATAGAACTTATCAGGAGTTTTTGCTACAATATCGAGGGTAAACTCCAAACTCGGATGGAAAGGATCTTCAGGAACAAACGAGAAAGAGGACTTGCTAACGGCACAGTCCATGTTGGAAAAGATGAGATCCAATATATTATTCCTATTATTACGTATGTTATTAAATTGATTAAAATTATGAAAAGAAGCGAAGTGTTTGAGAGAAATACTAAAATTGTTTTTTGAAAATCCACTGAATAAAGGAGTGTTAAAGTCTCCTAAGAATAAAACATTGTCATTATTAATCTCGTCAAAATTATTAAGAAGATCAAAAAAATTGTCAAAATCACTAAAGGAAATAGAAGGAGGAATGTAGACTACAAACACGAAGAGATGTTGATAACTTGTTACATTTATTTTTATTGCAACCAGATCAATAGCAGGAGAACTTCTACGACTAATATTAGATATATCGAGTTGACGACAGTTATATTTGTTATTAACTGCTATAAGCACACCACCACCTCTATGGATACCCAGGTGGCGGAGATCTCTGTCCCGACGAAAAACATAATAATTATCAGAAAACAATTCACCATCCAAGACGGTGTCATCTAACCAAGACTCAGTAATAACAATTAAATCAAATTCATCAGACGTAGATAAAAATGAATTAAAAAATGTAACTGATTTTGATTTTAATCCCCTAACATTTTGGTAGATGCCATGAAAACTATTGACAGTTTTTTTATTGATTGATATAGATATTTTAGAATGTGAGGGCTGTAAACAGACGAAGCGATTTAAAAAGACTGAGAGTCAGATTTATCAACTGATGGCAGAGATGTGTCAAGAAACGTTGCTACTGGATTTTGTTCAACTGCAGATCTATTTGTATGGTCTTGGCACTCAGTGATTAGGTCGCCCAGGTTTTTTATAATGCACCTTTTAATAGCTTTATTTATTACAAAGTTATCCGTCTTGAATTGATCAAAAATTTTATCGTTTGAGTCTAAGTAATATATGTTCTTATTATTTTTAGCCACATTATAAAAATTACAATTCAATTCATAAACAAAATTATTCAAAATGGGACGATTAACAAAATATGGACATCCGATAAGAATGATATTTGTATTTAAAAATTTATGATTGATAAGTTCATTTAGAGTATTTTCATCAGGGATTTTTCCTTTTTGTGCTTCATGATTTCCAGCGTATATTACAACAAAATCATTATTGCCAAGTTGCTCGTTGTTGTTTTCAGTTTTAAGAAGCTCTTGTAACGAGGAATAAGGTTTTACTACGGATTGGATCACATATTTGCTAACTGGAATATAAGTTTCTAATAAGTCTATACAATGACGTCCTTTTTGATCAGCAAATATACGAACTTTATATCTGTTCGTCTTAGACACGGACTGGGTACTTACATTCTTTGAATTTGTAGATTTCAAAGTTAAATCAGAAGAGTTGGCAGTTTTAATATTATCATTGGTACGGTTCAAATTAGTAGAGATTTCTGCTATTACTTCGTTTTTTATTGAATTTTTTAATTTCTCAATTTCACGATTAAGGGTATCCTTGAACAAAGAAATTAATTTGCTTTCAAGATCATCAAAACTTTTGCGTACATATTCATCTATTTTATCAAAAGTACAAACAGTAGTCGGTGATTCAGTTATAAACGTTTTTAAATCATCAAGAGTTTTTTTTATTAAGTCGGTTTCTTGCTTTAGGATACCAAGGTCTTCAAATATAGTATTAGTAGAGATATTTAGAGTCGGAGAAGTGGGATTTTGTAAAGATTTTAATTTATCGCAACAAGGGCATGCACTTATTGATGTCAGATCTTGACCAATTGCAGAATAGTTTTTAAAGGCTCTTAAGCAACTGGGGTGATACGCTTTTTTGCAATTTAAGCAAGCGATAGAATTCACGACGCTACTTTTGCATTTATAGCAGACACTCATTATGAGTGAGTTGATAAATACAATCAGGCAAGGGAATAAAGACAAGGACACACGCTTCACACTACGCGGCCGTTCGTAGTGACTCAAAATAAAAAAACAAGCACAGGTAGGCCACGGAAAGGACACAAAAGGAACAGAGGATAGAATAATAATTATTATCAGCAATTCTAGAAGCGTACGCCTCTGATATGAAATTTACATGTAAAAACTAATGTTCATAAAAAGTAGCACAAAATTGGATTATTGGTTATAGTACGAGCATTGATCACGTCATTTATATCAGTATAACTCTTTGTGTAAAGTATAAATGTTTGAAAGTCCAAAAGAAATGCAAAACGCTATTGACTACAGTTTAACATAACCTTAAACCTTAGTCACTTATTAAGTTATTACCACAAATAATTAACGAAAAATTAAAAAACTGACGTTTATAGCACAAAATGCACAAGAAAGATCAAAATTGATAGGAGTAACTGTTTTCGAGATATAAGCAAGAAACCAAAAAACTGTTACGTTAATTAAGCGCTTGCATATAAGCAAATTTAGTAGTAAAAACAACTCTGAAGACTTTGGTGACTTTATGTCTTCTTTTTCCTCTACTAAAGTGTAAGACCCAATTAATTTAGTTTAACATCGGTTTTTCAAACATTTTATTTTAAAGCAAATTTTTGTTAAAGATTATTTATATCCAACTCTATAACTCGCTTATGGTTGGTCCTACATAAAAAATGCATATTACTATTTTGTAGGAAATTTTATCAGCTTTAATTTTAGTAAAAAGATTAAAATTGATAGGAGTAACTGTTTTCGAGATATAAGCAAGAAACCAAAAAACTGTTAACTCAATTAAGCGTTTGCATATAAGCAAATTTAGTACTATTAGTATTATTATTATTAATGTTATTGTTATTAATATGACGATTAAAGACGACTCTGAAACCTTTAGTGACTTTTATGTCTTCTTCTTTTTCCTCCACTAAAGTGTTAGACACAATTAATTTAGTTTAATTTCAGTATTTCAAACATTTTATTTTAAAGCAAATTTTTGTTAAATATTATTTATATCCATCTCTATAACTCGCTTATGCTTGGTCCTACAAGAAAAATGCAAATAACTATTTTGTAGGAAATTTTATCAGCTTTAATTTTAGTAAAAAGATAAAAATCGATAGAAGTAACTGTTTTCGAGATATAAGCAAGAAACCAAAAAACTGTTACCTTAATAAAGCGCTTGCATATAAGCAAATTTAGTACTATTAGTATTATTATTATTAATGTTATTGTTATTAAAATGACGACTAAAAACGACTCTGAAGACTTTGGTGACTTTTATGTCTTTTTCTTTTTCCTCTACTAAAGTGTTAGACTCAATTAATTTAGTTTAATTTCGGTTTTTCAAACATTTTATTTTAAAGCAAATTTTTGTTGAAGATTATTAATATCCAACTCTATAACTCGCTTATGGTTGGTCTTACAAAAGAAATGCAAACAACTATTTTGTAGGAAATTTTATCAGCTTTAGTTTTAGTAAAAAGATAAAATTTGATAGGAGTAACTGTTTTCGAGATATAAGCAAGAAACCAAAACACTGTTATCTTAATTAAGCGTTTGCATATAAGCAAATTTAGTACTAATAGTATTATTATCATTAATGTTATTGTTATTAATATGACGACTAAAGACGACTCTGAAACCTTTAGTGACTTTTATGTCTTTTTCTTTTTCCTCTACTAAAGTGTTAGACACACTTAAATTAGTTTAATTTCAGTTTTTCAAACATTTTATTTTATAGAAAATTTTTGTTAAATATTATTTATATCCAACTCTATAACTCGCTTATGGTTGGTCCAACAAGAAAAATGCAAATAACGATTTTGTAGGAAATTTTATCAGCTTTAATTTTGAAATAAAGATAAAAATTGATAGGAGTAACAGTTTTTGAGATATAAGCAAAAAACCAATAAGAAAACTGTAACTGTTACTGAACAAAAATGTAATTCAGTTTTCAATGTTTGAGACGAAGACGAAAATGCAGCATTTAAAATCGACTCTGAAGACTTCAGTGACTTTTATGTCACCTCCTTTTTCTCCTAATAAACTATTGGACCCAATAAATTAAGTGTATTTTAAATCCCAAGACATTTTCTGTTAAAACACTTTTTTTTTAAATATTAATTATTTTCAAACTTATATCTCGCTTATGGTTAGTCCTACATGAAAAATGCAAATTACTATTTTGTAGGAAATTTTATCAGCTTTAATTTTAGTAAAAAGATAAAAATTGATAGGAGTAACTGTTTTCGAGATATAAGCAAGAAACTGTTATCTTAATTAAGCGCTTGCATATAAGCAAATTTAGTAATATTAGTATTATTATTATTAATGTTATTGTTATTAATATGACGATTAAAAACGACTCTCAAGACTTTGGTGACTTTTATGTCTTCACCTTTTTTCTATACTAAAGTGTTAGACTCAATTTATTTAGTTTAATTTCGGTTTTTTAAACATTTTATTGTAAAGCAAATTTTTGTTAATGATTATTTATATCCAACACTATAACTCGCTTATGGTTGGTCTTACAAAAAAAATGCAAATAACTATTTTGTAGGAAATTTTATCAGCTTTAATTTTGAAAGAAAGATAAAAATTGATAAGAGTAATTGTTTTCGAGGTATAAGCAAAAAACCAAAGTGAAAATTGTTACAGTTACTGAACAAAAATGTAATTCAGTTTTCAATGTTTGAGACGAAGACGAAAATGCAGCATTTAAAAACGACTCTTAAAATTTTAGCGACTTTTATGTCACCTCCCTTTTCTTCTAATAAAGTATTGGACCCAATAAATTAAGTGTATTATAAATCACAAGACATTTTCTGTCAAAGCACTTTTTTTTTAAATATTAATTATTTTCAAACTTATATCTCGCTTATGGTTAGTCCTACATAAAAAATGCAAATAACTATTTTGTAGGAAATTTTATCAGCTTTAATTTTTGTAAAAAGATAAAAATTGATAGGAGTAACTGTTTTCGAGATATAAGCAAGAAACTGTTGCCTTAATTAAGCGCTTGCATATAAGCAAATTTAGTAATATTAGTATTATTATTATTAATGTTATTGTTATTAATATGACGACTAAAAACGACTCTCAAGATTTTGGTGACTTTTATGTCTTCTCCTTTTTCCTCTACTAATGTGTTAGTCTTAATTAATTTAGTTTAATTTCGGATTATCAAACATTTTATTTTAAAGCAAATTTTTGTTAAAGATTATTTATATCCAACTCTATAACTCGCTTATGGTTGGTCTTACAAAAAAAATGCAATTAACTATTTTGTAGGAAATTTTATCAGCTTTAATTTTGAAAAAAAAGTAAAAATTGATAGGAGTAACTGGTTTCGAGATATAAGCAAAAAACCAATAAGAAAACTGTAACTGTTACTGAACAAAAATGTAATTCAGTTTTCAATATTTGAGACTAAGACGAAAATGCAGCATTTAAAAACGACTCTGAAGACTTCAGTGACTTTTATGTCACCTCCTTTTTTTTCTAATAAAGTATTGGACCCATTAAATTAAGTGTATTTTAAATCACAAGACATTTTCTGTTAAAGCAATTTTTTTTTAAATATTAATTATTTACAAACTTATATCTCGCTTATGGTTAGTCCTACATGAAAAATGCAAATAATTATTTTGTAGGAAATTTTATCAGCTTTAATTTTAGTAAAAAGATAAAAATTGATAGGAGTAACTGTTTTCGAGATACAAGCAAGAAACCAAAAAACTGTTACCTTAATTAAGGGCTTACATATAAGCAAATTTAGTACTAAAAACAACTTTGAAGACTTTGGTGACTTTTATGTCACCTCCTTTTTTTTCTAATAAAGTATTGGACCCATTAAATTAAGTGTATTTTAAATCACAAGACATTTTCTGTTAAAGCACTTTTTTTTTAAATATTAATTATTTTCAAACTTATATCTCGCTTATGGTTAGTTCTACATAAAAAATGCAAATAACTATTTTGTAGGAAATTTTATCAGCTTTAATTTTAGTAAAAAGATAAAAATTGATAGGAGTAAATGTTTTCGTGATATAAGCAAGAAACTGTTACCTTAATTAAGCGCTTGCATATAAGCAAATTTAGTACTATTAGTATTATTATTATTAATGTTATTGTTATTAGTATGACGACTAAAGACGACTCTGAAACCTTTAGTGACTTTTATGTCTTTTTCTTTTTCCTTTTTAAAGTGTTAGACACAATTAATTTAGTTTGATTTCAGTATTTCAAACATTTTATTTTAAAGCAAATTTTTGTTAAATATTATTTATATCCATCTCTATAACTCGCTTATGCTTGGTCCTACAAGAAAAATGCAAATAACTATTTTGTAGGAAATTTTATCAGCTTTAATTTTAGTAAAAAGATAAAAATTGATAGGAGTAACTGTTTTCGAGATATAAGCAAAAAACCAAAAAACTGTTACCTTAATAAAGCGCTTGCATATAAGCAAATTTAGTACTATTAGTATTATTATTATTAATGTTATTGTTATTAAAATGACCACTAAAAAAGACTCTAAAGACTTTGGTGACTTTTATGTCTTCTCCTTTTTCCTATACTAAAGTGTTAGACTCAATTAATTTAGTTTAATTTCAGTTTTTCAAACATTTTATTTTAAAGCAAATTTTTGTTGAAGATTATTTATATCCAACTCTATAACTTGCTTATGGTTGGTCTTACAAAAGAAATGCAAATAACTATTTTGTAGGAAATTTTATCAGCTTTAATTTTAGTAAAAAGATAAAAATTGATAGGAGTAACTGTTTTCGAGATATAAGCATGAAACCAAAACGCTGTTACCTTAATTAAGCGTTTGCATATAAGCAAATTTAGTACTATTAGTATTATTATTATTAATGTTATTGTTATTAATATGACGACTAAAGACGACTCTGAAACCTTTAGTGACTATTATGTCTATTTCTTTTTCCTCTACTAAAGTGTTAGACACAATTAATTTAGTTTAATTTCAGTATTTCAAACATTTTATTTTAAAACAAATTTTTGTTAAATATTATTTATATCTATCTCTATAACTCGCTTATGCTTGGTCCTACAAGAAAAATGCAAATAACTATTTTGTAGGAAATTTTATCAGCTTTAATTTTAGTAAAAAAATAAAAATTGATAGGAGTAACTGTTTTCGAGATATAAGCAAAAAACCAAAAATCTGTTACCTTAATAAAGCGCTCGCATATAAGCAAATTTAGTAGTATTAGTATTATTATTATTAATGTTATTGTTATTAAAATGACGACTAAAAAAAACTCTAAAGACTTTGGTGACTTTTATGTCTTCTCCTTTTTCCTATACTAAAGTGTTAGACACAATTAATTTAGTTTAATTTCAGTATTTCAAACATTTTATTTTAAAGCAAATTTTTGTTAAATATTATTTATATCCATCTCTATAACTCGCTTATGCTTGGTCTTACAAGAAAAATGCAAATAACTATTTTGTAGGAAATTTTATCAGCTTTAAATTTAGTAAAAAGATAAAAATTGATAGGAGTAACTGTTTTCGAGATATAAGCAAGAAACCAAAACACTGTTACCTTAATTAAGCGTTTTCATATAAGCAAATTTAGTACTATTAGTATTATTATTATTAATGTTATTGTTATTAATATGACGACTAAAGACGACTCTGAAACCTTTAGTGACTTTTATGTCTTTTTCTGTTTCCTTTACTAAAGTGTTAGACACAATTAAATTAGTTTAATTTCAGTTTCTCAAACATTTTATTTTAAAGCAAATTTTTGTTAAATATTATTTATATCTATCTCTAAAACTCGCTTATGCTTGGTCCTACATGAAAAATGCAAATTACTATTTTGTAGGAAATTTTATTAGCTTTAATTTTAGTAAAAAGATAAAAATTGATAGGAGTAACTGTTTTCGAGATATAAGCAAGAAACCAAAAAACTGTTACCTTAATTAAGCGATTGCATATAAGCAAATTTAGTACTAAAAACAACTCTGAAGACTTTGGTGACTTTATGTCTTCTTCTTTTTCCTCTACTAAAGTGTTAGACCCAATTAATTTAGTTTAATATCGGTTTTTCAAACATTTTATTTTAAAGCAAATTTTTGATAAAGATTATTTATATCCAACTCTATAACTCGCTTATGGTTGGTCCTACAAGAAAAATGCAAATAACGATTTTGTTGGAAATTTTATCGGCTTTAATTTTGAAAGAAAGATAAAAATTGATAGGAGTAACAGTTTTCGAGATAAAAGCAAAAAACCAATAAGAAAACTGTAACTGTTACTGAACAAAAATGTAATTCAGTTTTTAATGTTTGAGACGAAGACGAAAATGCAGCATTTAAAATCGACTCTGAAGACTTCAGTGACTTTTATGTCACCTCCTTTATATTCTAATAAAGTATTGGACCCAATAAATTAAGTGTATTTTAAATCACAAGACATTTTCTGTTAAAGCACTTTTTTTTAAATATTAGTTATTTTCAAACTTATATCTCGCTTATGGTTAGTCCTACATGAAAAATGCAAATTACTATTTTGTAGGAAATTTTATCAGCTTTAATTTTAGTAAAAAAATAAAAATTGATAGGAGTAACTGTTTTCGAGATATAAGCAAGAAACCAAAAAACTGTTAACTTAATTAAGCGTTTGCATATAAGCAAATTTAGTACTATTAGTATTATTATTATTAATGTTATTGTTATTAATATGACGATTAAAGACGACTTTGAAACCTTTAGTGACTTTTATGTCTTCTTCTTTTTCCTCTACTAAAGTGTTAGACACAATTAATTTAGTTTAATTTCAGTATTTCAAACATTTTATTTTAAAGCAAATTTTTGTTAAATATTATTTATATCCATCTCTATAACTCGCTTATGCTTGGTCCTACAAGAAAAATGCAAATAACTATTTTGTAGGAAATTTTATCAGCTTTAATTTTAGTAAAAAGATAAAAATTGATAGGAGTAACTGTTTTCGAGATATAAGCAAGAAACCAAAAAACTGTTACCTTAATAAAGCGCTTGCATATAAGCAAATTTAGTACTATTAGTATTATTATTATTAATGTTATTGTTATTAAAATGACGACTAAAAACGACTCTGAAGACTTTGGTGACTTTTATGTCTTCTCCTTTTTCCTCTACTAAAGTGTTAGACACAATTAATTTAGTTTAATTCTAGTTTTTCAAGCATTTTATTTTAAAGCAAATTTTTGTTAAATATTATTTATATCCAACTCTATAACTCGTTTATGCTTGGTCCTACAAGAAAAATGTAAATAACTATTTTGTTGGAAATTTTATCAGCTTTAATTTTAAAAAAAAGATAAAATTTGATAGGAGTAACTGTTTTCGAGATATAAGCAAAAAACCAATAAGAAAACTGTAACTGTTACTGAACAAAAATGTAATTCAGTTTTCAATGTTTGAGACGAAGACAAAAATGCAGCATTTAAAAACGACTCT
This sequence comes from Tribolium castaneum, assembly GCF_031307605.1. Taxonomy (NCBI): domain Eukaryota; kingdom Metazoa; phylum Arthropoda; class Insecta; order Coleoptera; family Tenebrionidae; genus Tribolium; species Tribolium castaneum. The sequence continues at coordinate 13,590,315 of NC_087399.1, forward strand.
AAAGACTTCAGTGACTTTTATGTCACCTCCTTTTTCTTCTAATAAAGTATTAAACCCAATAAATTAAGTGTATTTTAAATCACAAGACATTTTCTGTTAAAACACTTTTTTTTAATTATTAATTATTTTCAAACTTATATCTCGCTTATGGTTAGTTCTACATGAAAAATGCAAATAACTATTTTGTAGGAAATTTTATCACCTTTAATTTTGGTGAAAAAGTAAAAATTGATAGGAGTAACTGTTTTCGAGATATAAGCAAAAAACAAAAAAACTGTTACCTTAATTAAGCGCTTGCATATAAGCAAATTTAGTACTACTAGTATTGTTATTATAAATGTTATTGTTATTAATATGACGACTAAAGACAACTCTAAGACTTTAGTGACTTTTATGTCTCCTACTTTTTCCTCTACTAAAGTGTTAGACACAATTAATTTAGTTTAATTTCAGTTTTTCAAACATTTTATTTTAAAGCAAATATTTGTTAAATATTGAAAACTATAAAATGGCTTAGATTGCACAGATCACACATAATCTTTTGCATAGAAATGAGAAAACGCTCATGTAACACACAAAATAAGCTCCATTTTTCCTTATTAAAAGTATTATTATTATTATTACTTATGTTACTATTACTATTAGTATTATTATTATTATTATTATTATTATTATTATTATTACTATTATTTTTATTATTATTATTACTATTATTATTATTATTATTATTATTATTATTATTATTATTATTATTATTATTATTATTATTATTATTAATATAATTATTATTAAAAACCGAATATAACTTTTGTATAGTAAATGTTTTTATACCAGTTTTAAAATGAGTTATTAATTTTAGACAATTTCTTGCCTAAAAATACAGATCACAGATGATCTCTTGCATAGAAATGAGAAAACGCTCAGATAACACAAAATAAGCATCATTTTTGCTTAGAAAAACTAAGCTTTAATTTAGAAAGAAATTCATTATTATAAGTATTATTATCATTATTATTATTATTATTATTATTATTATTATTATTATTATTATTATTATTATTATTATTATTATTATTAACTTTTGTTTAGTAGATGTTTTTATACCAGTTTTAAAATGAGTTATTAATTTTAGACAATTTCTTGCCTACAAACACAGATCACAGATGATTTCTTGCATAGAAATAAAAAAACGCTCATATAACACACAAAATAAGCTTCATTTTTGCTTAGAAAACTAAGCTTACTTTTATTACTATTATTATTTTTATTATTATTATTATTAATATTATTATTATTATTACTATTATTATTATTATTATTATTATTATTATTATTATTATTGTTATTATTATTATTATTATTAAAAACTTATATTAAACAGACAGAAAACGTCGTATTCTGTCACAAAAAAACGAATTACGTTATAGACTTGACGAGAACGGCGTATCTCGGACACTTATAGGACTTTTATAAGGTCAAAAAGTATCAGTTTGGATTAAAACAAATTATTTTTGTTGAGTCTCAGTCTGAATTGTTTATCAGTTCAAACAAAAACGGCTTATTTTAGACGATCTTTTGCTTTGAACAAGAAAACTTACATCGAACAGACTAAAAACGTATTAATCTGGCCTAAAAGAGCAATTTATGTATCACTTTGGATAAAGGCAGCTAATCCTATTCGTTCCATTGCTTAAAATAGACAAAATTGTTAATAAATCTAACAAAAACGCTGTATTCTAGCACAAAATACTAATTACATTATAGTTTCGACGAGAATAGCTTATTTGGAATGATTCTATGCTTCCAAACGAGTAAATTTTTATTAAACAGATGCCAAACATCATGTTTTGTCCTATAAAGACATTTTATATTGCAGTTTGTATTAAAACAAAATATTTTCGTTGATTCTTTGTTAGAAGCAGCAAACCTAACATTAAAGAATCTGAAAACTTTGTATTCGGACACAAACCACCGAATTTTGTATCAGTTTAGAAAAAAACGGTTGATTTTCGACAATATTTTGCTTTGAACAAGAAAACTTATATCAAACTGACTAAAAACGTCTTATTTTAGCACAAAACAAAAGATTTGCGTTATAGTCTTAAAGCTGATTCATGCCACAGTTTGGATAAAAACCAATTATTTTTGTTAATTTATTGTTACAAACAAGAAACCTTACATCAAAGAATCTGAAAACCCCTTATTTAGGCACAGAAATTCGAATTACGTTTCAGTCTGGACAAAAACTGCTTACTTTAGACGATCCTTTGTTTTGAATACAAAAACTTACATTAAAAAGATTAAAAACGTCTTATTCTGGCTGAAAACTGCAAATTATATATTACTCTAGATAAAAGCAATTTATCCTGATTACTCCTTTACTTAGAATAGAGTAAACTTGTATAAAACTTAATGAAAACTTTAAATTTCGTCTCAAAGAAATAATTTACGTTATAGTTTTTACCAGCACTGTTTATTTCAAACGATTTTATGCCCCTAAACGAGAAAACTTTTACTAAACAGATGCCAAACGTCTTAGTTCGTTTTATATAAACGACATGTTACAGTTTAAACAAATAATTATTTTCGTTTTTGTGTCAAAATAATTTATTTCGAATGATTCAATGGAGCGAAACGAGTAAACTTTTATAGTACAGATGCAAAATACCATATTACCACATAAATCGTTATTTTAAAGCAAAGTATTAGCTTTTGCACTTGTTCAATTTTTTTTTGTCAAAACTATAACGTAATTTGTTCTTTTGAGCTTGAATATAGAGTTTTCATTACGTTTTATAGTAGTTTACTCTACTCTAAGCATAGAATCAAACAGAGTAATCCGCTTTTGTTAAAACTGATACATAATTTGCTCTTATTTTCGAGAATAAGACATTTTCAATATGTTTGATAAAATTTTTCTTGTTTATAGCAAGGAATCGTTTAAAATAAGCTGTATTTGCCTAAACTGATACGTAATTCGATATTTGTGCATGGATACGATGTTTTCAGTTTCTTTGACGTGAAATTTCTTGTTGCAAAAGGTAATAATTTGCTTTAAAACAACGCTTTATATGGTAATATGTGGTTTTGCATCTGCCCCATAAAAGTTCATTAGTTTCGAATCATAAAATCGTTTGAAATAAACAGTGCTGGTCAAAACTATAACGTAAATTATTTCTTTGAGACGAAATTTAAAGTTTTCATTAAGTTTTATACAAGTTTACTCTATTCTAAGTAAAGGAGTAATCAAGATAAATTGCTTTTATCTAGAGTAATATATAATTTGCAGTTTTCAGCCAGAATAAGACGTTTTTAATCTTTTTAATGTAAGTTTTTGTATCCAAAACAAAGGATCGTCTAAAGTAAGCAGTTTATGTCCAGACTGAAACGTAATTCGAATTTCTGTGCCTGAATAAGGGGTTTTCAGTTACTTTGATGTAAGGTTTCATGTTTGTAACAATGAATTAACGAAAATAATTGGTTTTTATCCAAACTGTGACATGAATCGTTTTTAAAAGGCGAAATAAGATGTTTTTCCTCTGTACAGTGAAAGTTTACTCGTTTCAAAGCATAGAACCGTTTGAAATTAACAGCTCTCGTTAAGACTATAACGCAAATCTTTTGTTTTGTGCTAAAATAAGACGTTTTTAGTCAGTTTGATATAAGTTTTCTTGTTCAAAGCAAAATATTGTCGAAAATCAACCGTTTTTGTCTAAACTGATACAAAATTCGGTGGTTTGTGTCCGAATACAAAGTTTTCAGATTCTTTAATGTTAGATTTGCTGCTTCTAACAAAGAATCAACAAAAATATTTTGTTTTAATACAAACTGCAATATAAAATGTCTTTATAGGACAAAACATGATGTTTGGCATCTGTTTAATAAAAATTTACTCGTTTGGAAGCATAGAATCATTCCAAATAAGCTATTCTCGTCGAAACTATAATGTAATTAGTATTTTGTGCTAGAATACAGCGTTTTTGTTAGATTTATTAACAATTTTGTCTATTTTAAGCAATAAAACGAATAGGATTAGCTGCCTTTATCCAAAGTGATACATAAATTGCTCTTTTATGCCAGATTAATACGTTTTTAATCTGTTCGATGTAAGTTTTCTTGTTCAAAGCAAAAGATCGTCTAAAATAATCCGTTTTTGTTTGAACTGATAAACAATTCAGACTGAGACTCAACAAAAATAATTTGTTTTAATCCAAACTGATACTTTTTGACCCTATAAGAGTCCTATAAGAGTCCGAGATACGCCGATCTCGTCAAGTCTATAACGTAATTCGCTTTTTTGTGTCAGAATACGACGTTTTCTGTCTGTTTAATATAAGTTTTTAATAATAATAATAAAAATAATAATACTAATAATAGTAATAATAATAATAATAATAATAATAATAATAATAATAATAATAATAATAATAATAATAGTAATAATAATAATAATATTAATAATAATAATAATGAAAATAATAATAGTAATAAAAGTAAGCTTAGTTTTCTAAGCAAAAATGAAGCTTATTTTGTGTGTTATATGAGCGTTTTCTCATTTCTATGCAAGAAATCATCTGTGATCTGTGTTTTTAGGCAAGAAATTGTCTAAAATTAATAATTCATTTTAAAACTGGTATAAAAACATTTACTATACAAAAGTTATAATCAGTTTTTAATAATAATAAAATTAATAATAATAATAATAATAATAATAATAATAATAGTAATAATAATAATAAAAATAATAGTAATAATAATAATAATAATAATAATAATAATACTTTTAATAAAGAAAAATGGAGCTTATTTTGTGTGTTACATGAGCGTTTTCTCATTTCTATGCAAAAGATCATGTGTGATCTGTGTTTTTAGGCAATCTAACCCATTTTATAGTTTTTAATATTTAACAAAAATTTGCTTTAAAATAAAATGTTTGAAAAACTGAAATTAAACTAAATTAATTGTGTCTAACACTTTAGTAGAGGAAAAAGGAGGAGACATAAAAGTCACTAAAGTCTTAGAGTTGTCTTTAGTCGTCATATTAATAACAATAACAGTTATAATAACAATACTAGTAGTACTAAATTTGCTTACATGCAAGCGCTTACTTAAGGTAACAGTTTTTTTGTTTTTTGCTTATATCTCGAAAACAGTTACTCCTAACAATTTTTACTTTTTCACCAAAATTAAAGGTGATAAAATTTCCTACAAAATATTTATTTGCATTTTTCATGTAGAACTAACCATAAGCGAGATATAAGTTTGAAAATAATTAATAATTAAAAAAAAGTGTTTTAACAGAAAATGTCTTGTGATTTAAAATACACTTAATTTATTGGGTCCAATACTTTATTAGAAGAAAAAGGAGGTAACATAAAAGTCACTGAAGTCTTCAGAGTCGTTTTTAAATGCTGCATTTTTGTCTTCGTCTCAAACATTGAAAACTGAATTACATTTTTGTTCAGTAACAGTTACAGTTTTCTTATTGGTTTTTTGCTTATATCTCGAAAACAGTTACTCTTATAAAAATAAAAATATATAAAATGTTTGAAAAACCGAAATTAAACTAAATTAATTAAGACTAACACTTTAGTAGAGGAAAAAAGAGAAGACATAAAAGTCACCAAAGTCTTGAGAGTCGTTTTTAGTCGTCATATTAATAACAATAACATTAATAATAATAATACTAATATTACTAAATTTGCTTATATGCAAGCGGTTAATTAAGGTAACAGTTTCTTGCTTATATCTCGAAAACAGTTACTCCTATCAATTTTTATCTTTTTACTAAAATTAAAGCTGATAAAATTTCCTACAAAATATTTATTTGCATTTTTTATGTAGGACTAACCATAAGCGAGATATAAGTTTGAAAATAATTAATATTTAAAAAAAAAGTGCTTTAACAGAAAATGTCTTGTGATTTAAAATACACTTAATTTATTGGGTCCAATACTTTATTAGAAGAAAAAGGAGATGACATAAAAGTCACTGAAGTCTTCAGAGTCGTTTTTAAATGCTGCATTTTTGTCTTCGCCTCAAACATTGAAAACTGAATTACATTTTTGTTAAGTAACTGTAACAGTTTTCACTTTGGTTTTTTGCTTATATCTCAAAAACACCAAAATAGATATTTACATTTTTCTTGTAGGACCAAGCATAAGCTAGTTATAGAGTTGGATATAAATAATATTAAACAAAAATTTGCTTTAAAATAAAATGTTTGAAAAACCGAAATTAAACTAAATTAATTGTGTCTAACACTTTAGTAGAGGAAAAAGGAGGAGACATAAAAGTCACTAAAGTCTTCAGAATCGTCTTTAATCGTCATATTAATAACAATAACATTAATAATAACAATACTATTAGTACTAAATTTGCTTATATGCAAGCGCTTAATTAAGGTAACATTTTTTTTGTTGTTTGCTTATATCTCGAAAACAGTTACTCCTATCAATTTTTACCTTTTCACCAAAATTAAAGCTGATAAAATTTCCTTCAAAATCGTTATTTGCATTTTTCATGTAGAACTAACCATAAGCAAGATATAAGTTTGAAAATAATTAATAATTAAAAAAAATGTGCTTTAACAGAAAATGTCTTGTGATTTAAAATACACTTAATTTATTGGGTCCAATACTTAATTAGAAGAAAAAGGAGGTGACAGTAAATGCTGCATTTTCGTCTTCGTCTCAAACATTAAATACTGAATTACATTTTTGTTTAGTAACTGTTACAGTTTTCACTTTGGTTTTTTGCTTATATCTCGAAAACAGTTACTCCTATCAATTTTTATCTTTCCTTCAAAATTAAAGCTGATAAAATTTTTTACAAAATAGTTTTTTGCATTTTTTTGTAGGACCAACTATAAGCGAGTTATAGAGTTGGATATAAATAATCTTTAACAAAAATTTGATATAAAATAAAATGTTTTAAAAACCGAAATTAAACTAAATTAATATTAAAATAATTATTAATATTATTATTATTAAAAACCGACTATAACTTTTGTATAGTAAATGTTTTTATACCAGTTTTAAAATGAGTTTTTAATTTTAGACAATTTCTTGCCTAAAAACACAGATCACAGATGATCTCTTGAATCGAAATGAGAAAACGCTCAGATAACACAAAATAAGCTTCATTTTTCTTTAGAAAAACTAAGCTTTAATTTAGAAAGAAATTCATTATTATAAGTATTATTATTATTATTATTATTATTATTATTATTATTATTATTATTATTATTATTATTATTATTATTATTATTATTATTACTTTTATTACTATTATTATTATTATTATTAAAAACCGATTATAATTTTTGTATAGTAAATGTTTTTTTTTAAATCACAAGGCATTTTCTCTTAAAGCACTTTTTTTTTAAATATTAATTATTATCACACTTATATCTCGCTTATGGTTAGTCCTACATGTAAAATGCAAATAACTATTTTGTAGGAAATTTTATCAGCTTTAGTTTTAGTAAAAAGATAAAAATTGATAGGAGTAACTGTTTTCGAGATATAAGCAAGAAACCAAAAAACTGTTACCTTAATTAAGCGCTTGCATATAAGCAAATATAGTACTATTAGGATTATTATTATTAATGTTATTGTTATTAATATGACGACTAAAGGCGACTCTGAAACCTTTAGTGACTTTTATGTCTTTTCCTTTTTCCTCTACTAAAGTGTTAGACACAATTAATTTAGTTTAATTTCAGTTTTTCAAACACTTAATTTTAAAGCAAATTTTTGTTAAAGATTATTTATATCTAACTCTTTAACTCGCTTACGGTAGGTCTTACAAAAGAAATGCATTTAACTATTTTGTAGGAAATTTTATCAGCTTTAATTTTGAAAAAAAGATAAAAATTGATAGGAGTAACTGTTTTCGAGATATAAGCAAGAAACCAAAAAACTGTTACCTTAATTAAGCGTTTGCATATAAGCTAATTTAGTACTAATAGTATTATTATTATTAATGTTATTGTTAATAATATGACGACTAAAGACGACTCTGAAACATTTAGTGACTTTTATGTCTTCTACTTTTTCCTCTACTAAAGTGTTAGACCCAATTAATTTAGTTTAATAACGGTTTTTCAAACATTTTATTTTAAAGCAAATTTTTGTTAAAGATTATTTATATCCAACTCTATAACTCGCTTATGGTTGGTCCTACAAGAAAAATGCAAGTAACGATTTTGTAGGAAATTTTATCAGCTTTAATTTTGAAAGAAAGATAAAAGCTGATAGGAGTAACAGTTTTCGAGATATAAGCAAAAAATCAATAAGAAAACTGTAACTGTTACTGAACAAAAATGTAATTCAGTTTTCAATGTTTGAGACGAAGACGAAAATGCAGCATTTAAAATCGACTCTGAAGACTTCAGTGACTTTTATGTCACCTCCTTTTTCTTCTAATAAAGTATTGGACCCAATAAATTAAGTGTATTTTAAATCACAAGACATTTTCAGTTAAAACACTTTTTTTTAAATATTAGTTATTTTCAAACTTATATCTCGCTTATGGTTAGTCCTACATAAAAAATGCAAACAACTATTTTGTAGGAAATTTTATCAGCTTTAATTTTAGTAAAAAGATAAAAATTTATAGGAGTAACTGTTTTCGAGATATAAGCAAGAAACCAAAACACTGTTATCTTAATTAAGCGTTTGCATGTAAGCAAATTTAGTACTATTAGTATTATTATCATTAATGTTATTGTTATTAATATGACGACTAAAGACGACTCTGAAAAGTGACTTTTATGTCATTTTCTTTTTCCTCTACTAAAGTGTTAGACACAATTAAATTAGTTTAATTTCAGTTTTTCAAACATTTTATTTTAAAGCAAATTTTTGTTAAATATTATTTATATCCAACTCTATAACTCGCTTATGGTTGGTTCTACAAGAAAAATGCAAATAACGATTTTGTAGGAAATTTTATCAGCTTTAATTTTGGAATAAAGATAAAATTTGATAGGAGTAACTGTTTTCGAGATATAAGCAAGAAACCAAAAAACTGTTAACTTAATTAAGCGTTTGCATATAAGCAAATTTAGTACTATTAGTATTATTATCCTTAATGTTATTGTTATTAATATGACGACTAAAGACGACTCTGAAACCTTTAGTGACTTTTATGTCTTTTTCTTTTTCCTCTACTAAAGTGTTAGACACAATTAAATTAGTTTAATTTCAGTTTTTCAAACATTTTATTTTAAAGCAAATTTTTGTTAAATATTATTTATATCCAAATCTATAACTCGCTTATGGTTGGTCCTACAAGAAAAATGGAAATAACGATTTTGTAGGAAATTTTATCAGCTTTAATTTTGAAATAAAGATAAAATTTGATAGGAGTAACTGTTTTCGAGATATAAGCAAGAAACCAAAAAACTGTTAACTTAATTAAGCGTTTGCATATAAGCAAATTTAGTACTATTAGTATTATTATCCTTAATGTTATTGTTATTAATATGACGACTAAAGACGACTCTGAAACATTTAGTGACTTTTATGTCTTCTACTTTTTCCTCTACTAAAGTGTTAGACCCAATTAATTTAGTTTAATATCGGTTTTTCAAACATTTTATTTTAAAGCAAATTTTTGTTAAAGATTATTTATATCCAACTCTATAACTCGCTTATGGTTGGTCCTACAAGAAAAATGCAAGTAACGATTTTGTAGGAAATTTTATCATCTTTAATTTTGAAAGAAAGGTAAAAACTGATAGGAGTAACAGTTTTCGAGATATAAGCAAAAAATCAATAAGAAAACTGTAACTGTTACTGAACAAAAATGTAATTCAGTTTTCAATGTTTGAGACGAAGACGAAAATGCAGCATTTAAAATCGACTCTGAAGACTTCAGTGACTTTTATGTCTCCTCCTTTTTCTTCTAATAAAGTATTGGACCCAATAAATTAAGTGTATTTTAAATCACAAGACATTTTCAGTTAAAACACTTTTTTTTAAATATTAGTTATTTTCAAACTTATATCTCGCTTATGGTTAGTCCTACATAAAAAATGCAAATTACTATTTTGTAGGAAATTTTATCAGCATTAATTTTAGTAAAAAGATAAAAATTGATAGAAGTAACTGTTTTCGAGATATAAGCAAGAAACCAAAAAACTGTTAACTTAATTAAGCGTTTGCATATAAGCAAATTTAGTACTATTAGTATTATTATTATTTATGGTATTGTTATTAACATGACGATTAAAGACGACTCTAAAACCTTTAGTGACTTTTATGTCTTCTCCTTTTTCCTATACTAAAGTGTTAGACTCAATTAATTTAGTTTAATTTCGGTTTTTCAAACATTTTATTTTAAAGCAAATTTTTGTTGAAGATTATTTATATCCAACTCTATAACTCGCTTATGGTTGGTCTTACAAAAGAAATGCAAACAACTATTTTGTAGGAAATTTTATCAGCTTTAATTTTAGTAAAAAGATAAAAATTTATAGGAGTAACTGTTTTCGAGATATAAGCAAGAAACCAAAACACTGTTATCTTAATTAAGCGTTTGCATATAAGCAAATTTAGTACTATTAGTATTATTATCATTAATGTTATTGTTATTAATATGACGACTAAAGACGACTCTGAAACCTTTAGTGACTTTTGTGTCTTTTTCTTTTTCCTCTACTAAAGTGTTAGACACAATAAAATTAGTTTAATTTCAGTTTTTCAAACATTTTATTTTTAAGCAAATTTTTGTTAAATATTATTTATATCCAACTCTATAACTCGCTTATGGTTGGTCCTACAAGAAAAATGCAAATAACGATTTTGTAGGAAATTTTATCAGCTTTAATTTTGAAATAAAGATAAAAATTGATAGGAGTAACAGTTTTCGAGATATAAGCAAAAAACCAATAAGAAAACTGTAACTGTTACTAAACAAAAATGTAATTCAGTTTTCAATGTTTGAGACGAAGACGAAAATGCAGCATTTAAAATCGACTCTGAAGACTTCAGTGACTTTTATGTCACCTCCTTTTTTTTCTAATAAACTATTGGACCCAATAAATTAAGTGTATTTTAAATCCCAAGACATTTTCTGTTAAAACACTTTTTTTTTAAATATTAATTATTTTCAAACTTATATCTCGCTTATGGTTAGTTCTACATAAAAAATGCAAATAACTATTTTGTAGGAAATTTTATCAGCTTTAATTTTAGTAAAAAGATAAAAATTGATAGGAGTAACTGTTTTCGAGATATAAGCAAGAAACTGTTATCTTAATTAAGCGCTTGCATATAAGCAAATTTAGTAATATTAGTATTATTATTATTAATGTTATTGTTATTAATATGACGATTAAAAACGACTCTCAAGACTTTGGTGACTTTTATGTCTTCTCCGTTTTCCTATACTAAAGTGTTAGACTCAATTTATTTAGTTTAATTTCGGTTTTTCAAACATTTTATTTTAAAGCAAATTTTTGTTAATGATTATTTATATCCAACACTATAACTCGCTTATGGTTGGTCTTACAACAAAAATGCAAATAACTATTTTGTAGGAAATTTTATCAGCTTTAATTTTGAAAGAAAGATAAAAATTGATAAGAGTAATTGTTTTCGAGATATAAGCAAAAAACCAAAGTGAAAACTGTTACAGTTACTGAACAAAAATATAATTCAGTTTTCATTGTTTGAGACGAAGACGAAAATGCAGCATTTAAAAACGACTCTTAAAACTTCAGTGACTTTTATGTCACCTCCCTTTTCTTCTAATAAAGTATTGGACCCAATAAATTAAGTGTATTATAAATCACAAGACATTTTCTGTCAAACACTTTTTTTTTAAATATTAATTATTTTCAAACTTATATCTCGCTTATGGTTAGTCCTACATAAAAAATGCAAATAACTATTTTGTAGAAAATTTTATCAGCTTTAATTTTTGTAAAAAGATAAAAATTGATAGGAGTAACTGTTTTCGAGATATAAGCAAGAAACTGTTGCCTTAATTAAGCGCTTGCATATAAGCAAATTTAGTAATATTAGTATTATTATTATTAATGTTATTGTTATTAATATGACGACTAAAAACGACTCTCAAGATTTTGGTGACTTTTATGTCTTCTCCTTTTTCTTCTACTAATGTGTTAGTCTTAATTAATTTAGTTTAATTTCGGATTATCAAACATTTTATTTTAAAGCAAATTTTTGTTAAAGATTATTTATATCCAACTCTATAACTCGCTTATGGTTGGTCTTACAAAAAAAATGCAATTAACTATTTTGTAGGAAATTTTATCAGCTTTAATTTTGAAAAAAAGGTAAAAATTGATAGGAGTAACCGGTTTCGAGATATAAGCAAAAAACCAATAAGAAAACTGTAACTGTTACTGAACAAAAATGTAATTCAGTTTTCAATATTTGAGACTAAGACGAAAATGCAGCATTTAAAAACAACTCTGAAAACTTCAGTGACTTTTATGTCACCTTCTTTTTCTTCTAATAAAGTATTGGACCCATTAAATTAAGTGTATTTTAAATCACAAGACATTTTCTGTTAAAGCAATTTTTTTTTAAATATTAATTATTTACAAACTTATATCTCGCTTATGTTTGGTCCTACAAGAAAAATGCAAATAACTATTTTGTAGGAAATTTTATCAGCTTTAATTTTAGTAAAAAGATAAAAATTGATAGGAGTAACTGTTTTCGAGATATAAGCAAAAAACCAAAAAACTGTTACCTTAATAAAGCGCTTGCATATAAGCAAATTTAGTACTATTAGTATTATTATTAATGTTATTGTTATTAAAATGACGACTAAAAAAGACTCTAAAGACTTTGGTGACTTTTATGTCTTCTCCTTTTTTCTATACTAAAGTGTTAGACACAATTAATTTAGTTTAATTTCAGTATTTCAAACATTTTATTTTAAAGCAAATTTTTGTTAAATATTATTTATATCCATCTCTATAACTCGCTTATGCTTGGTCCTACAAGAAAAATGCAAATAACTATTTTGTAGAAAATTTTATCAGCTTTAATTTTAGTAAAAGGTAAAAATTGATAGGTGTAACTGTTTTCGAGATATAAGCAAGAAACCAAAACACTGTTACCTTAATTAAGCGTTTGCATATAAGCAAATTTAGTACTATTAGTATTATTATTATTAATGTTATTGTTATTAATATGACGACTAAAGACGACTCTGAAACCTTTAGTGACTTTTATGTCTTCTTCTTTTTCCTCTACTAAAGTGGTAGACACAATTAAACTAGTTTAATTTCAGTTTTTCAAACATTTTATTTTAAAGCAAATTTTTGTTAAATATTATTTATATCCAACTCTATAACCCGCTTATGGTTGGTCCTACAAGAAAAATGCAAATAACGATTTTGTTGGAAATTTTATCAGCTTTAATTTTGAAAGAAAGATAAAAATTGATAGGAGTAACAGTTTTCGAGATATAAGCAAAAAACCAATAAGAAAACTGTAACTGTTACTGAACAAAATGTAGTTCAGTTTTCAATGTTTGAGACGAAGGCGAAAATGCAGCATTTAAAATCGACTCTGAAGACTTCAGTGACTTTTATGTCACCTCCTTTTTCTTCTAATAAAGTATTGGACCCAATAAATTAAGTGTATTTTAAATCCCAAGACATTTTCTGTTAAAACACTTTTTTTTCAAATATTAATTATTTTCAAACTTATATCTCGCTTATGGTTAGTCCTACATGAAAAATGCAAATTACTATTTTGTAGGAAATTTTATCAGCTTTAATTTTAGTAGAAAGATAGAAATTGATAGGAGTAACTGTTTTCGAGATATAAGCAAGAAACCAAAAAACTGTTACGTTAATTAAGCGCTTGCATATAAGCAAATTTAGTACTAAAAACAACTCTGAAGACTTTGGTGACTTTATGTCTTCTTTTTCCTCTACTAAAGTGTAAGACCCAATTAATTTAGTTTAATATCGGTTTTTCAAACATTTTATTTTAAAGCAAATTTTTGTTAAAGATTATTTATATCCAACTCTATAACTCGCTTATGGTTGGTCCTACAAGAAAAATGCAAATAACGATTTTGTAGGAAATTTTATCAGCTTTAATTTTGGAAGAAAGACAAAAATTGATAGGAGTAACAGTTTTCGAGATATAAGCAAAAAACCAATAAGAAAACTGTAACTGTTACTGAACAAAAATGTAATTCAGTTTTCAATGTTTGAGACGAAGACGAAAATGCAGCATTTAAAATCGACTCTGAAAACTTCAGTGACTTTTATGTCGCCTCCTTTTTCTTCTAATAAATTATTGGACCCAATAAATTAAGTGTATTTTAAATCCCAAGACATTTTCTGTTAAAACACTTTTTTTTTATATATTAATTATTTTCAAACTTATATCTCGCTTATGGTTAGTCCTACATGAAAAATACAAATTACTATTTTGTAGGAAATTTTATCAGCTTTAATTTTAGTAAAAAGATTAAAATTGATAAAAGTAACTGTTTTTGAGATATAAGCAAGAAACCAAAAAACTGTTACCTTAATTAAGCGCTTGCATATAAGCAAATTTAGTACTAAAATCAACTCTGAAGACTTTGGTAACTTTATGTCTTCTCCTTTTTCCTCTACTAAAGTGTTAGACCCAATTAATTTAGTTTAATATCGGTTTTTCAAACATATTATTTTAAAGCAAATTTTTGTTAAAGATTATTTATATCCAACTCTATAACTCGCTTATGGTTGGTCCTACAAGAAAAATGCTAATAACGATTTTGTAGGAAATTTTATCAGCTTTAATTTTGAAAGAAAGATAAAAATTGATAGGAGTAAGTTTTCAAGATATAAGCAAAAAACCAATAAGAAAACTGTAACTGTTACTGAACAAAAATGTAATTCAGTTTTCAATGTTTGAGACGAAGACGAAAATGCAGCATTTAAAATCGACTCTGAAAACTTCAGTGACTTTTATGTCACCTCTTTTTTCTTCTAATAAAGTATTGGACCCAATAAATTAAGTGTATTTTAAATCACAAGACCTTTTCTGTTAAAGCACTTTTTTTTAAATATTAATTATTTTCAAACTTATATCTCGCTTATGGTTAGTCCTACATGAAAAATGCGAATTACTATTTTGTAGGAAATTTTATCAGCTTTAATTTTAGTAAAAAGATAAAAATTGATAGGAGTAACTGTTTTCGAGATATAAGCAAGAAACCAAAAAACTGTTAACTTAATTAAGCGTTTGCATATAAGCAAATTTAGTACTATTAGTATTATTATTATTAATGTTATTGTTATTAATATGACGATTAAAAACGACTCTGAAACCTTTAGTGACTTTTATGTCTTCATCTTTTTTCTCTACTAAAGTGTTAGACACAATTAATTTAGTTTAATTTCAGTATTTCAAACATTTTATTTTAAAGCAAATTTTTGTTAAATATTATTTATATCCATCTCTATAACTCGCTTATGCTTGGTCCTACAAGAAAAATGCAAATAACTATTTTGTAGGAAATTTTATCAGCTTTAATTTTAGTAAAAAGGTAAAAATTGATAGGAGTAACTGTTTTCGAGAAATAAGCAAGAAACCAAAAAACTGTTACCTTAATAAAGCGCTTGCATATAAGCAAATTTAGTACTATTAGTATTATTATTATTAATGTTATTGTTATTAAAATGACGACTAAAAACAACTCTGAAGACTTTGGTGACTTTTATGTCTTCTCCTTTTTCCTATACTAAAGTGTTAGTCTTAATTTAGTTTAATTTCGGTTTTTCAAACATTTTATTTTAAAGCAAATTTTTGTTAAAGATTATTTATATCCAACTCTATAACTCGCTTATGGTTGGTCCTACAAAAAAACGCAAATAACTATTTTGTAGGAAACTTTATCAGCTTTAATTTTGAAAAAAAGATAAAAATTGATAGGAGTAACTGTTTTCGATATATAAGCAAGAAAACAAAAAACTGTTACCTTAATTAAGCGTTTGCATATAAGCAAATTTAGTACTATTAGTATTATTATTATTAATGTTATTGTTATTAATATGACGACTAAAGACGACTCTGAAACATTTAGTGACTTTTATGTCTTCTCCTTTTTCCTCTACTAAAGTGTTAGACACAATTAATTTAGTTTAATTCCGGTTTTTCAAGCATTTTATTTAAAGCAAATTTTTGTTAAATATTATTTATATCCAACTCTATAACTCGTTTATGCTTGGTCCTACAAGAAAAATGTAAATTACTATTTTGTTGGAAATTTTATCAGCTTTAATTTTGAAAGAAAGATAAAATTTGATAGGAGTAACTGTTTTCGAGATATAAGCAAAAAACCAATAAGAAAACTGTAACTGTTACTGAACAAAAATGTAATTCAGTTTTCAATGTTTGAGACGAAGACAAAAATGCAGCATTTAAAAACGACTCTGAAGACTTCAGTGACTTTTATGTCACCTCCTTTTTCTTCTAATAAAGTATTGAACCCAATAAATTAAGTGTATTTTAAATCACAAGACATTTTCTGTTAAAACACTTTTTTTTAATTATTAATTATTTTCAAACTTATATCTCGCTTATGGTTAGTTCTACATGAAAAATGCAAATAACTATTTTGTAGGAAATTTTATCACCTTTAATTTTAGTGAAAAAGTAAAAATTGATAGGAGTAACTGTTTTCGAGATATAAGCAAAAAACAAAAAAACTGTTACCTTAATTAAGCGCTTGCATATAAGCAAATTTAGTACTACTAGTATTGTTATTATAAATGTTATTGTTATTAATATGACGACTAAAGACAACTCTAAGACTTTAGTAACTTTTATGTCTCCTCCTTTTTTCTCTACTAAAGTGTTAGACACACTTAATTTAGTTTAATTTCGGTTTTTCAAACATTTTATTTTAATGCAAATTTTTGTTAAAGATTATTTATATCCAACTCTATAACTCGCTTATGGTTGGTCCTACAAAAAAATGCAAATAACTATTTTGTAGGAAATTTTATCAGCTTTAATTTTGAAAAAAAGATAAAAATTGATAGGAGTAACTGTTTTCGAGATATAAGCAAGAAACCAAAAAACTGTTACCTTAATTAAGCGTTTGCATATAAGCAAATTTAGTACTATTAGTATTATTATTATTAATGTTATTGTTATTAATATGACGACTAAAGACGACTCTGAAACATTTAGTGACTTTTATGTCTTCTCCTTTTTCCTCTACTAAAGTGTTAGACACAATTAATTTAGTTTAATTCAAGTTTTTCAAGCATTTTATTTTAAAGCAAATTTTTGTTAAATATTTATTATATCCAACTCTATAACTCGTTTATGCTTGGTCCTACAAGAAAAATGTAAATAACTATTTTGTTGGAAATTTTATCAGCTTTAATTTTGAAAGAAAGATAAAATTTGATAGGAGTAACTGTTTTCGAGATATAAGCAAAAAACCAATAAGAAAACTGTAACTGTTACTGAACAAAAATGTAATTCAGTTTTCAATGTTTGAGACGAAGACAAAAATGCAGCATTTAAAAACGACTCTAAAGACTTCAGTGACTTTTATGTCACCTCCTTTTTCTTCTAATACAGTATTGGACCCAATAAATTAAGTGTATTTTATAAATCACAAGACATTTTCTGTTAAAACACTTTTTTTTAATTATTAATTATTTTCAAACTTATATCTCGCTTATGGTTAGTTCTACATGAAAAATGCAAATAACTATTTTGTAGGAAATTTTATCACCTTAATTTTGGTGAAAAAGTAAAAATTGATAGGAGTAACTGTTTTCGAGATATAAGCAAAAAACAAAAAAACTGTTACCTTAATTAAGCGCTTGCATATAAGCAAATTTAGTACTACTAGTATTGTTATTATAAATGTTATTGTTATTAATATGACGACTAAAGACAACTTTAAGACTTTAGTGACTTTTATGTCTCCTTCTTTTTCCTCTACTAAAGTGTTAGACACAATTAATTTAGTTTAATTTCGGTTTTTCAAACATTTTATTTTAAAGCAAATTTTTGTTAAATATTAAAAACTATTAAATGGCTTAGATTGCCTAAAAACACAGATCACACATGATCTTTTGCATAAAAATGAGAAAACGCTCATGTAACACACAAAATAAGCTCCATTTTTCCTTTTTAAAAGTATTATTATTATTATTACTTTTGTTACTATTACTATTATTATTATT